>NC_053489.1:506932026-507232026 GCF_905171775.1 Rana temporaria
GCTGTATGTCAGCTCCTTTAAGAGCCATATCAGGCATGTGTGTGCCACCAGAGGCCATGATGCCAGAGGCCATGTGTCAGAAGCCAGAGGCCATGTGCGATAGCGAGCATCAGAGCCAGAACGGAGATGTGTGTGTGTGTAGACACATTCCCATTCTGTCAGGAGAGGAGAGACAGATTGTGTATTTCTACTAAGTAGGAACAGCGATCTGTCTCCTCCTCTAGTAAGTCACATCCCCCCAACATCTCCCCCTAGTGTTAATCCCTTCCCTACAAATTACATTTACACAGTAATCAGTGCATTTTTATAGCACTGATCGCTGTATAATTGTCAATGGTCCCAAATGTTTTAAAAGTGTCTGATCTGTCCACCGCAATGTCACAGTCCCGCTAAAAATCACAGATCACCGTTGTTAATAGTGAATTTTTTTTTTATATAAAAATGCCATAAAAATGCCACAAATCTATTCCCCATTTTGTAGACGCTATAACTTTCAATCAATATACGCTTATTGCGATGTTTTACCAAAAATATGTAGAAGAATATATATCAGTCCAAACTGAGGAAGAAATTAATTTTTTAATATTTTTGGGGGGGATATTAATTATAGCAAACAGTAAAAAATATTGATTTTCTTTTCAAAATTTACACTTTTTTTTTTGTTTTTAGCGCAAAAAAATTAAACCACAGAGGTGATCAAATATGGCCAAAAGAAAGCTCTATTTGTGGGAAAAACAGGACGTCAATTTTGTTTGGGTATAGCGTCTCATTAACGCGCAATTGTCAGTTAAACCAACGCAGTGCCGTATCGCAAAAAATTGCCTGGTTATTAAGGGGGAAATTCTTTCGGTCCTTAAGTGGTTAACAGACCAAGCTATTCATTCTTAATTTGCTAGTCAAGTCCATCTAAATGTGTTGTGCATCTAACACTACCCTCTCGCCAGGCTGACAATGCTGTCCAAAGGTGTCTCTGTTGCTCTTCCCTCCAGAGTGGAGGCAACCTAAGATGGGAAATGTGTGATGCCCCATACACCATTGGAATTTCCGATGGAAAAAGTCAGATTTTTCCGTCGGATTTTCCAATCGTGTGTAGCCCCATCAGAGTTTTTTGATCGGAAATTCCGATGAATTCCATCGGACTTTAGATATAGAACATGTTCTATATTTTTCCGATGGAATTCTGTTGGAATTGCGATGTGATTTGGCCGGGCAAAAGCCAGATCGTGTGTACGCGGCATGACTGGTTCACCAGAAAAAAATAAAGGGACAAAAATTCCCCAAAAAATGTAATAATTGCAGCCACCACATTTAATAATCATCATTAGGCTAGAACAGGTGGTCTCCAAACTGCAGCCCGAGGGCCAGATGCGGCCCTTTGCTAGCCTTTATTCGGCCCTCAGGGCTTTATTCCTTCCACTGATATGAGGCACTATTCTTCCCACTGACTCCAACAAAGGGGGCACTTTCTCTTCCACTGATACCAATGATGAGATACAATTACTCTTACTAATAGTGGCACTACAACTTATGCTACTGATCGCAAACTATGAGGACATATTTATTCTCACCAATGCTGGGCCCGGGGCTTTTTCTACCCCAGCTGGCCACAATCCGGCCTTCCTAAAAGCTGAAGAACAATAACTGGCCCTTTGTTTGAAAAGTTTGGAGACCCCTGGGCTAGAATATATTACATATTGTTTATTTGTTCAGGGTTTAATACTGCTTTAAGAATAAAAAAATTAAAAAATCTTAACCTTGGCTCTACCACAGCACTGCCTAAAGGTATCCAATTATTTACAAATTGTTTACGAGGATTCAGTTTATTCTGGCATGAACAGTCTGTTGTAGAATATTTGACATGCTGTTCTGTTGAAAGTTTATTATGATAACACAAACAAGCTAGAAAGTGTTGCTCTCTCTCTAAAAGGTGGGTCAGAATCCATTGTCTACCTGCAGGTTATATCGCATCCTGTCTAGTTGTGATGGTATTCTCTTAATTATTTGCCAACGAAAAGAAGAAGAATTATGTAAAAAAACAAGTATTAAATGATAACTATTAGAAAATCCGCTTGCATTAAAATGTATATAGAAATGAACAATGTACTTTTTATTTTCTCTCCCTTTTGATCTTCTAAATATACCATTGAAAGTGTTTTTTAATGAGTGCTAACACTTGTTATTTTGCCAGAAATCTTTTGAGCTGGTAACTTTCCTGTGCTCTCTAAGCAGGGGTTTGGGAGATGAGGAGAAGGAACATAAGGAGAGGTCTGTATTGTGTATTCATTTTCATGAAGTAGGCAAGACTGCCACCACATGTTTAGGAATTCACAGCTGAGTTTTCATGCAAAAGACGAAGGAGCAGACTTTATTTATGGCACATAAGCAGTTATTTTTCTGTACTGGTTAAAAGTGCATGTTTAGATGTACTAAATATGTTTTTTTTTTCTTATTTTACGTTGGCATATGCTACATTATACAGAAATCTTGTTGCTATGGCTTACTGTACTGTGCAGATCATCACTTATATTTTTACTACTATATTAAATAAACTCTTTCACCTTTCTTATTTTGCTAGATAAATAAATAGTGTCACATTGTCTTTAAAGTGCTGCTGAAGTAAATGTGGTTTCCAGAGCTCTTGCAATATTGTGTGTACAAATAAGACTATCATGAATGGTTGTGGATTGTGGACCCTCCATATAGTCTGACCTTTGGATGGATGTGTTCGGAAAGTGCACACATGCAACTACAGCTGACCACCTAGTACAGAGAAACATACAGTAAGGGACAAGTGTCTGAAAGCACAGAATACTGGACTCACAAGCATTTAAAAAGTATAGGGAGACAGGAGTATCTTACAGCATTGGGATTCTGAGCTTACAGGAACACATGTTTGAGGAACCGGTGGTGCACAGAAGTCCCAGGGAATGCATGTACATAGAATATTGATGGGCTGCACAAAAAGTCTAGGACAGAAAGGATACCTATGGGTACTAACAAGAGATAACTGAGGGTGCCTGTATGTACAGTGAATGTGAGATCCCTTGGAAGGGCTGAGCCACAACATCTAAGGAACTGCCATGTCTTCTCCAGAACTCCTGATGGGTTGTGCTGCAGATGATTCCCAGGTTGTGGTCCTCTGACTCACACAAACAGGCAGCTACTGGGAACTAAAGCCTCGTACACACGGTAGGTTAACCAGGGGACAACGGTCTGAAGGACCGTTGTCTTAGGTTAACCGATGAAGCTGACTGATGGTCCGTCATGCCTACACACCATAGGTTAAATAACCGAACATGTCAGAACGCGGTGACGTAAAACACAACGACGTGCTGAAAAAAACGAAGTTCAATGCTTCCAAGCCTGCGTCGACTTGATTCTGAGCATGCGTGGATTTTTAACCGATGGTTGTGCCTACTAACGATCGGTTTTGACCTATCGGTTACCAATCCATAGGTTAATTTTGAAGCAAGTTGTCTTTTTTTTAACCTATGATTAAATAACCTATGGGGTCCACACACGATCGGTTTTGACCGATGAAAACAGTCCTTCAGGCCGTTGTCCTCTGGTTAATCTATTGTGTGTACGAGGCCTAAGAGCTGATAAGCAGACTTCCTTGCAGCATTGAGGCACATGGACCACAGGTCAATAGGTAATACAAAACAAGCTTCCAGGAGTGTACAGAAACACACAGAGGCCTAGAAATGGGTAATAGTACACCAAGGCATGCAGGATCACCAGAAGTGAGTATTAATGCACAAAAACTGGAATACACAGGGAGAAACTAAAGCAGACCGATGACACATTTGCCAATAACAAAAGGCAGGCAGAAATTTGCAGGACATCCCAGATGTACAGGAAGGCTGAAAGCTGGCAGAAGTACATAGGGGAAACCTAAAACACAAGTACACTAGAATTCTCAGATCATACAAAACATGCAAGGATACAGGTTTCAAGCAGGAACATAGAGAGAGTCACAGGGGACAGTCTGAAGACACTGAGTACACTGGAGGGATGGAGATCACAAAGGAAGGCACTGGGAGACACTTGTGAACAGTCACTAGGAACAAGGGGGGTCTTACTACAGGATAACTAGAAATATATTGGTCATTAAAGTATTACTAAACCCACAACAGTAAAATCAGTCTGTATATTCAGTAAAGTATGCTTGTTATACTCACTGTGGAACCTAAGGGGTTAATGATCTGCATTGTGTAAAAAAAGCTGTTTCATCCGGTATGCACAGATCCAAAACATGACCGTATAAGGCAGAGTTACTGGTGTCAGGCTGCACATGCTCAGTTTGGTGTGTATTGCTAGAGAGATTGTTTTTCTTTGGAGAGTGCATATGATCAGCACAGGGCCAATCAGCACTATCCAGACAGAATGTCATTGGCCCCGCTGCCTCATAGGACAGTCAGAGTAGGATGAAAGCTCTTCCTTTAAGCTTTAACCAGACACTGATAGAAGTAACAAGACAGCTATATACTGCTGATGAGAAAAGGTATTTAGAAGTTTATTCATACTAAAATAATTGAATTTCATGTTCTGTGTACTGTGGGAGACCAGATATAGTGAATGCAGGATCCTTGGTTTAGTAACACTTTAAGAGTATCTCAGAAAGCCATGGACAAAAGGAGTCTTTCCAGGAATCCAGGAACACTAGGAACTCTAGCGGTCATTTTGAATCTTCTGAGCTAGGAAACACTGGGGAATAATAAGAATCTTCTTTGCTTGAAAGCACTGGATGACACCCAGAATATTCTCTACAGCGAAATACTAGAAATCTTCTTCACTGAAAAGCACTGGGGGCCACTAAAAATCTTCTTTACTAAAAAAACACTAGGGGGACACAAAGGGGTTGATGTACTAAAGGAAAATAGACTGTGCACTTAGCAAATGCAGTAGCTTTAGAGCTTAGTAAATGAGCAGAAGCTCTGCTGACTTCCATCATCCAATCATGTGCAAGCAGAAATTCATTTTTTTTTTACTTGCACATGATTGGGTATTCCTTGCAAAGTGAAAGTGTATCTTATTTACTAAGCTCTGTGTATTGTAAACGAGGAAATCAACCCCTAAGAATATTTTGAACTGGAAAATTATGGAATCTTCAACTGGTGGTAGACTGTTGTTGCACAGGTAATACCTAAAGGAATAAGCCCAGTTTAAATAGAAAGGAGATGACCTGGTTGAGCTGGGACATTCACTGTATCTAAGTAAATTGACAGCAGGTGCACAACCTTGAACACAAGACTTGTGAGATAACAAGTAACAGCAGAACCTTGCAAGTTAAAGCTGTGCACACATAGCAGCATGTCTGCTGATTTTTGGAAATAGAGGTGACAGATCAACAGCAAAGTGACAATGACTTGTGACAAATATGTAAGCAGGGAAACAGATATGCACTGGAAAATTCATGAAGGGACTCTAATGCCTCATACACACGACCGAAAACTGCCATGAGAGCTTTTGGCCAGGAATCCCGGCCGTGTTTATGCTCCATTGCAGTTTTCCCGACAGGAAAACTGCAGGAAAAAAAAAGAGAACATGTTTTTTTTTATTCCCGCCGGGCTTTTTCCCGTCGGGAAAACCGCTCGTGTGTATGCTTTTCAGAGGGGAAAAAAATGTGCATGCTCAGAATCAAGTATGAGATGGGAGAGCTTGTTCTGGTAAAACTAGCGTTCAGGATGGAGATAACACATTCATCACACTGTAACGGCCTGAAAAGCATGAAGACTAAAAAGCGCGAATCGTCTCTCACCAAACTTTTACTAACACAAGGATCAGCAAAAGCAGCCCAAAGGGTGGCGCCATTTGAATGGAACTTCCCGTTTATAGACCTGACCTGGACATTTTATTGATAGGCAACTCCTATCCTCATATTGAATGAATGAATGAAAAACTTATAAAGCGCGGCGCATGCGAACTGAATCACTTCTGGGCGCTAGTTGTTCGTGTCTCATGACATCAAAAGAGCAGAGTTTTGATCTGTCTTCTGAAAGTCAGGTGGTTTTCCTCCAAGCGAATGCTGGTTGGTAAAGCGTTCCATAGTCTAGGACCCTGAAAAGCAAATCTTCTTTCTCCTTTGGACTTGTATTTGGTTTTTGGTACCCTGACCAGATTTTGGTCGGTGGATCGCAGAACGCGATTCGAATTGTGAGGTTCTATCTTGTCGCAAAGATATTGCGGAGCCTTCCCATGGATGCACTTATGTGTCAGGCAGAGTGCTTTAAATGCAATTCTGTCTTTTACTGGCAGCCAGTGAAGGGTTCTCAACGAAGGTGAGATTGATTCCCATTTTTTTTTCCCAGTCACCAGTCTGGCGGCCGTATTCTGAAAGACTTGCAGATGGGAGATTTGGTACTTTGGGAGTCCGAGGTACAGGGCGTTAGCATAGTCCAGTCTGGAATTCACTATTGTTCCCACCACGACTGCTACGTCTTCTTTGGGGATAAATGGAATAAGTCTGCGTAGTAGGCGCAACAGATGGTGCGCTCCGCTGACTACTGACCCTATTTGTGCGTCCATTGTCATGAAGGTGTCGAAGATGACCCCGAGACTTTTGACTTTGGAGCTAGGGGTGATGATTTGGCCCAGAATGGGCGGGGGTGTCCAGGTTGCTGCCAGTTGACTCTTTCGGCTGGCGTGAAACATAAGGAGTTCTGTTTTTGAACTGTTGAGTTTAAGATAACTCTTTGTCATCCAGTTTTCTATCAAAGAGAGACATTTCTCTAAACTGGGATGATGATCCTTTTTGTTGCAGATGCGAAAATACAGTTGCGTATCGTCTGCATAAGAGTGATAGAGTAGTTCTTGGCTACTGATAATATCAAAGAGAGGGCAAAGATAGATGTTGAAAAGCACCGGTGACAGGGGGGATCCTTGGGGGACTCCACATGACACCGTGCGCTTTTCCGACGTGAAAGAACCCAATTTAACTGTTTGTGATCGGTTTTCAAGAAAGGAAGAAAACCATGGTAAATCACCTTCTGTGACTTCTGCTACCTTGGCTAGTCGCATCAGTAACAGTTTGTGGTCTACCGTGTCAAAGGCTGCGCTTAGGTCCAGCAGAACCAGGAGACAAGATTCTCCTTCGTCTGTGGCCTCGAGGGCATCGTCCCATATTTTGAGTAAGGCCGTTTCTGTCCCGTGTCCGGGACGGAAGCCTGATTGTAATGGATCCAGTAGATTGTGGATATCTAGATGCTGTTGCAGCTGTTGTACCACTACTTTCTCCATTATCTTGGAGAGAACATTTAGGCCTGTTATGGGACGGCGGTGAGTTGGGTCCTTGGGATCCAGGTTAGGTTTTTTCAAGATGGGCTGGATTGTGCCCTCTTTCAACAGGGATGGCACTGTGCCTTCCTTAAATGACTGGTTTATAAGCTGTGTGATGGGTGGTGCCAGGATGTCGGCACATTCCTTCAGCAGTTTGGTGGGGATGATATCATTGGGCGATGTGCTGTTCCGCAAAGCACCAATGATATTTTTTGTGGTATCGATGGAGATCGGTTCCAGAGTGAACTTTGTTGATTGTAGAGCGTTTCTGTGGGTGTTTTGTGGTTGATTAGTGGTTCCAAATTAATAATATCTACTGCAGTAGGGAACAGACACAAAAGATCTTTCCAAATAACTGTTCTGCTTTATGATGACATAATCATGTTTATACACATGATTATGTAGGTATCACATTAATATTACAATTGTACGTTTATGGTAACAAGGGGCGTAACATAGGCAGACTAATTCTGATCGGGACTCGAAAGAATGCAAACATGTACTGAAAACATTATTAGTGCCGTGTGCACAGTGAGGACAGTGTGCAATACATACAAAATAGAATACAATTATATACAGAACTTACAAATTTCCTTAACAGTCCCGTTGTATGTGGTGTACGTCACACAGGGGCGGACTGACAACTCACGGGCCCCTGGGCAATAGGAGATTATGGGGCCCCCGGGCAATAGGAGATTATGGGTCCCCCGGGCAATAGATTATGAAGCCTTCAGGCAATAGATTATGGGGCCACACAGTATACACACATACAGTATACATACATACACACACAATATACACACACAGTATACATACACAGTATACATACACACAGAATACACATACACACACTGAAAAGGTACTGGAGAGGTGGGGCAGCAAAATCTTGGGATTTAAAAAAAACACAGATTTTTACATACTGTTCCTGGTTTTACTGAGGCTGGCAACCCTGATGGGGCCCCCTAGTGGCATGGGGCCCTCGGGAAGTGCCTGAGTGCCCGAATGGTCAGTCCGTCCCTGACATCACATCGCTTTGGACGGGCGGTATTTGGCCTGAACATGCGTATGCAAGGCAGACTTGAGAGTAATCCCGTCAGGAAAAACGTTGTGTACGAGGCATAAGACATTCTTTAGAATTCCAACCAATCCACCAACTGTCTGCTGTAAATTACAAGGTGAGAGTGGACCTCATGGGGAGCTAGTGTCTCCACCTATTGGAGCATTACTGGTTGTTAGGAGACTGTCTGCTGTGAAGCCTACAGCATTCTTAAAAATAAGTTACAGGGGGAGGGTAGCAGTGGCAAATATGTGACTCTACTACACTGCATACAGGGCACTCTGTCTGTCTCTGTATGCCAACTTAGAGTAGGTCTTAATTACCTCCAATTTCATTTTCTGTGACCTGGAGGTAATTATATTTGAAATTGGCGCATTAAAAACTACCTAAATATGCTACAATTGTCTGTAAAGTTACCAAAACCAGTGGTGGGCATTTTTAAATCTAACAGGGGCTACTTTAAAAGACCATAGCGTTACAAACCTGTTGGTTGTGCTTAAAATTGTATTTTGACTTTACATGTATCCCCTCTGGAGAATGCCACCATTAACAATATTGTGTTTTTTTGTTTGTTTTTTATGAAAAGCCTAAATACATTATCTCGTACTGCAGCTGTCTGGTCACGTGATCCCCTTCGCTCTCCCTGATCTATGTGAGTGAGTGAGTGAAGCGGGAGGGGCCAAGATTTCCCAGTAACGTTGGCAGGCCAGCACAGGGGGATCACATGATCGCACAGCGACAGGTGTGGGAAAAGGTGTTTAGCATTTTCATAAAAAAAAAAAAAACATATACACTATTGTTAATGGCCGCATGCTCTGGATGGGGGTACATGTATATTTGCTGCATTATGCAGCTGAATAGCAGCTGGGGGACGGAAAGAATGTTGACTGTCACAGCAGAGTAGTGGGATGACGAAGGCATGTAAACTGACCACGATAATCATAGATCAACAGCCATGATTACCGTGGTCAGCCAGACAGAGGGACACAGGAACTGACAGGATCAACCATTTATTTTTACAAGATAGTAAGAGAAAAATTACACAGCACAAGCACTGTGCTATAGAGCATGTCTTAGGCCTCGTACACACGACCAGTTTCCTCGGCAGAATTCAGCTTCCGACCGAGTTTCTGGCTGAATTCTGCCGAGGAAACTGGTCGTGTGTACACTTTCGGCCGAGGAAGCCGACGAGGAGCTCGACGAGGAAATAGAGAACATGTTCTCTATTTCCTCGTTGTTCTATGGGAGCTCTCGTCCCGCCGAGCTCCTCGGCGGCTTCAGTGCTGAACTGGCCGAGGAACTCGATGTGTTTGGCACGTCGAGTTCCTCGGCCGTGTGTACGAGGCATTAGGCCTCATACACACGATAAGTTAACCAGAGGACAACGGTTTGATGGACCGTTTTCATCGGTCAAAACCGATCGTGTGTGGGCCCCATAGGTTATTTAACCATCGGTTAAAAAAAAGCCAACTTGCTTCAAATTTAACCGATGGATTCCTAACCGATGGGAAAAAAATCCACGCATGCTCAGAATCAAGTCGACGCATGCTTGGAAGCATTGAACTTCGTTTTTTTCAGCACGTCGTTGTGTTTTACATCACCGCGTTCTGACATGATCATTTTTTTAACCGATGGTGTGTAGGCGCGACGGACCATCAGTCAGCTTCATCGGTTAACCGATGACAACGGTCCATCAGACTGTTTTCATCGGATGGACTGATCGTATGTACGAGGTTTTAAAGGATTTAGAATTTCAACCACTTTAATCAAATCCCCCCTACAGAGAATCTTCTGAAATAATCTTCTGAAATAAGCTACCTAATGCCAACTTTTTAAAATGTACCTTTAATTCTGTATACTAGATCAAGATAGCAATCTGGTATTTGCCTAATGGGGGTTATTTACGAAAGGCAAATCCACTTCGCACTACAAGTGCACTTGCAGTGCACTTGGAAGTGCAGTCACTGTAGATCTAAGGAGAAGATCCGAAATGAGGGGAAGCTCTGCTGATTTTATCATCCAATCATGTGCAAGCTAAAATGCTGTTTTTTCTTTTCCTTGCATGTCCCCCTTAGATCTACAGCAACTGCATTTCCAAGTGCACTTGTAGTGCACTTGTAGTGCAAAGTGGATTTGCCTTTCCTAAATAACCCCCAATGTGTTACAGTTTTTCTCCATTGTTTTGGCTCATTTCTTGAAACAGAAATGACATTCTCAAAACAACATGGACAAATCTCCAAACCACTTCGCAATTGTTCACAACTGAATGGCATTTCTCATTCATTTCATCAAATTGCAAATGTCTCAGTACATGTCTCAGTACATTTTTCAAATGATTTAGTACAAGTAGCCTACATTTAGCACAATTTCCAATTGAATAAATCTTGTTGATCTAAACTGATTGTCATTTCTTCAGTCTTATGGTCGTTCTCTCCAAAACGTGTCAGCGTCATTTCATTGTTTAAGTCATCACATGCACAATAGTCTGTTCAATTGTCAAAATTATTCAGGAACATAATACCATGAATACCATATATGAATCTCTTGGAACATTTGATAAAATGATTACAGCAATTGACAGTCAGGTGCAACTAGAACTTGACTAACGAAGGAGGAGTTGGAGTTGGTCTCAGATGACCAATCAAACAGTATGTTTAGTTACTGCACCTGACAGGTGCTGTCCATAACTGTGAATGCTGCCAAACATGTATATATAGAGCTTGACCATGCAGGACCAGTACACTTTCTGAACATGGAGTCACCTGGCCAAGTAAATGAACAATGGCAACTGTCTGCTCGAGGAAGAAGAGGAGGAGGAGTAAGGGTGTGTGGTGGTGGAATAGGGGGAAGAGGCCGAGGAGCACAAAGACACCATGCTGTCCCTGATGAAATTCGGGCCACAATTATAGACCATGTCATCAGCCATGGCCTCACAATCAATGATGGAATTATATAATGTATAGGACAGGACACTGTGCATAGAGCAACAAATATGTTTATTCATTTACATATTCATTTAGTGTGTGTGATAGGCCTACAGTATAACAGTATCTTACCTCAGTGGGATGTTACGTATGATACTAACAATGACAAGAAAAATATTGTAGATGTAGCGCCTGTGTACTTTCAAGTACCGGTGCTATTACTGTAAACGTTAAGGGATAATCAGAGTGTAGTTGACTCTGATTCTGATTGCAATTTTACAAAGGGTATCTGTTTCAGCTGGGCTGTGCTGCGGGTCCATTCTGTGGTTGCTGGGGTGTCATACCACCCCGGGGCGACAGTGGAGTCCAGGCTGGGGTGCCTCTTGCCAGCAGCCAATCGGGAGGGAGTTTCTCTCGCGGGGCATGCTGGGGGATACTTCTGGAGCAGACGCCATTGAGGCAGGGTTCTTTTCCTGAGGTGGCACCCACCTTTAGGGTGACCACACATCACGGCCCCCGGGCGAGATGGCCTACCAGACAGGGGTGCGCGTGCCACGCGGTGTTCCTGGTTCCGGGACCATGTTGGCCCTGAAAATTTAAAGCTGTGGCGGGGGCCCCAGTATTCGACTGGGTCCCCAATTCTGAGAAGAACATGTACGCTAGGTTTGGAACCACTGGAATACTGGCCAGTAGTATATTGAACTTGTGGAACATAGAACATTCCTATGTAGCTGTCTGTAACTCTAGTGTATGACTCTTCTGTATGACTGATTTGATGTTTTCTTTTTTTACTCTATTGTAGAGAATAATGGCACTGGAAGGAAACGAGACCTCTCACATACCCGTGTATGTGGATGAGGCTGGCTTCAACCTGGCCAAGGGCCAAAGACGTGGCCGTAATTTTATTGGCCACCGGGCCACGGTGGATGTCCCAGGACAGCGAGGGGGCAATATAACTATGTGTGCTGCCATTTCTGAGAATGGTGTGGCCACTCACATCCCCAGTCTTGGCCCATACAATACACAGAAGCTCCTCATCTTCTTGGACCACCTTCATTTGGATTTGATCCCTGAAAATGAGAGAGGTCTCATAGGGCCTCACCTACCACAAAATATAATTGTATGGGGCAATGTGAATTTTCACCATGGCCCACTTATCAGGGCCTGGTTCACTGCTCATCCAAGGATGGATATGGTGTTCCTACCACCTTACTCTCCTTTCCTCAATACTATTGAGGAGTTTTTCTCCGCTTGGAGGTGGAGAGTGTATGAGGATCGGGCTCAAGATCAGAGGTCCCTGCTCCATACAATGGACGCTGCCTGTGAGGATATTACAGGAGATCAGTGTAGGGGATGGTTGCAACATGCACGCTGTTTCTTCCCTCGTTGCATTGCAAGGGAGAATATACGCTGTGATGTTGACGAAAATCTGTGGCCAGACAGACAGTAGCGTGTGGATGGACAGGAGGGTGAGGATGGTGGACAGGAGAGGGAGGGTGAGGACAGTGCCCAGGAGAGGGAGGGTGAGGACGGTGCCCAGGAGAGGGAGGGTGAGGACGGTGGACAGGAGAGGGAGGGTGAGGACAGCAACCAGTGAAGAGATGTTACAGTAGTTGTAAAACTCCAGCTTTATTTACAGCATTGTAGGCTACATGTAATTTTCCTTGTTTCATGTTTGTGCATTTATATTTCCGTATATATTATGCTGTATACCAGCCCTCAAAATTTCCACTCGCCTACTAGCATTTGGCGAGTGGATTTAAGCTGGGGGCGAGTGATGACAGGGCTGCATGACCAATCTCCCTCCAATCTGTGCCTACACTTAGAGTCCCGATGAGATTGGCGGCCGAAGAGGAAAGGTGCATGCTCGGGAAAAGTAGTCTGGTGAGCCGCGCACAGGCAGAGCAGTACACAGGTGCTCTCCTTACAATTCTCATTAAGCCATGGGACCTAAAAGTATGACCTCTCTGAGCCTGCCCCCCTCCCCCGGGCCCCGACCAATGTAGCTGGAGAGCAGAAAGTAATGAGTGAGGTGGAGGATTGCAAAAATTAGCACTCCGGTGCAGCGCTCACTGAAAGTTGCCCTGACATGAGAGCGGCAGCCTTCTAGTTTGTGCAGTTTTCTTCTCCTTGTGCTCTATGTAAGTGTCTATGTAAGTTTAGCCTGAGCACTGTGAACAGACTGGTCTCAATGTGTGCTGTGCGCTGTGCTATGGTGTCAATGGCTGTGCAGTTGTGTGGATCTCAGTGCTGGATTGTACTCCCTCCCGCTGTGCTGCAGCTCCTCTCCTCACTGCCAGCCTAAATAAAAGGGGGAAGTGGGGACATGCAAGCGTGGAGCCACACACACAGGCTCCTGATGATGAGATGAATGGGGGAGAGAGAGAGAGGATGGATGGGAGTTGCAGAGGAGACAGCAAGAGAATGGGGAAGAGACCCAGTTCTAGTGCCCTGTCCCTCTGGTCTGCCCCCAGTGCCCTGTCCCTCTGGTCTGCCCCCAGTGCCCTGTCCCATTTTGTTAAAGTTGTTGTTGGTAATATTTAATTTTGTAACTTGATTCTGCATAAAACATTGTCATTCCATGAGATAATCTACAAGGGCGTGTTTACGGGTGCAATTAGGCGCAGGGCAGTGTATAAATTAGGTGGGGCAACTGGTGGCGAGTAACTCTTGAGGCCTGGCTAGTAGCTCAGGACTTGAAATTTTGAGCCCTGCTGTATACATTTTCTTTTTACTCTGAAGTATGGAAGTTACCGTATTTATCGCGGTATAACGCGCTCCCGCGTATACCGCGCACCCCTAAAGTTGCCCCAAATCCTTTTTTTTACTTACAGTTTTGGTGTCTTGCGCGGCGTCCATCGGCGGCCTCGTCGGGTCCGGCGTCCGTCTGCGGCTTCGGGTGTCCTCTTCGTCAGGTCCGGTGTCCTTCTGCGGCTTCGGGTGTCCTCTTCGACGGGTCCGGTGTCCTTCTGCGCATCCTCGCGTCCTCCCCGCTCGTTTCCCGCGCCGAGTTTGAATACTGCGCCGACATATACCGAGCGCAGTACACTCGTGTATCATCGGGCAGGCTCGGCAACTCTCGCACTGACGTCCTGTACACTCAGAACGTCAGCGCGAGAGGCGCCGAGACTGCCCAAAGATAAACGAGTGTACTGCGCTCGGTATATGCCGGCGCAGTATTCAAACTTGTGGCGTTAAAGCGGGTATCGGCGTATACCGCGCACCCACGATTTTGCCCTGATTTTTAGGGCAAAATAGTGCGCGGTATACGCCGATAAATACGATACTTTGTGTGTGAATGATAATGGTTACAATACTATAAAGTAATTTTTCCTTGGCAGTATGAGTGCAATGTGTGATGTCAATCCTTGGAGGCGACCCTTCCCCCAATTTTTTTTTTTTTTTTCAGTTTTATACACAATTGTATTCAGTTAGATATTTCAATGGTCCTCTGCCATAGAGACAAAACATCTAAACATTTTGACTTGCAGTGCTTACACAATGCCAAAGGGATGAAGCATTTTGGTGGCACTGACTATTTGAATGAGAAAGAAATTTAGTTTTGACACATGAGTGAACTGTTTTGGGAAAGATATGAACTTTTGAAGGTGAACCATGGTGTTGTGCCGAACCATCCAGGTTATTTTGGCAAAAGTACCAAGAGAGCTGAGAACGTCCGGTCTGTATCAAGAAATGAGCCAAAGCAATTGAGAAAAATATTTGCCATTTTGAGGGCACTGACTCTTTATATGGGAAATGAATACGGTTTTGAAGCATGAGTGAACAGTTTTGGGAGAGATATGAGCTTTTGCACGTGAGTTATAGTGTTGTGCTAAACTGTAAGACTGTTTTGCCAAATGATCTTAGAGTTTTGAGAATGTAATTTCTGTTTCAAGAAATGAGCCAAACCAATAGAGAAAAACTGTAATAGAACTTATTCAGTTTTTATTAAGTATAATAGAAAATAATGTGTTAATAACCTAAATGTGTAATTTGTTATGCTGCACTACTTTACCTGTGTTTCTTTCAAAAATCCAGCCAAGTACACCTAAAATTTACATTTCTTTTTTTTTAATTAATTTAGCTGATTGTATTTTAGAGGTAAATTGGCATTTGCAGGGCCAGAGTTAATGATTCACCTTTAAAAACTCACACCATAAATTTATGGTATAATAATAGAATACTCTGTCACTCCACAAATATATGTCTAGCTATTGTAATTAGTATAATATGCAGGCATTAAACACAGAGTATTGCCAATTACTTTAACAGTATCTTACACTGACTTACATTGACTTAATTCTTTGAGTGCACATTTACTGAAGTGCCTGTTTATAAATGCATATATAATTGTTGTAATGGAGGAGTGGAAAGTTATTTGTTTGCATAATGTAAGATCTGTGTGTAGTTTCCTAAGAAGTCATTCATCAGATATAAATGTTTAAATACCCATAGCCTATTCATTCATTATAACAGTAAAGAATAACAAATATATGTGTGTTGGGAAAAACCCCAAAAATAGGACTTTTCAGGATGTAGGAGTTTTATGGGTTTTTCCCAACACACATATATTTTGCAATGTCAGGATGTGGATGTAGTAGCTGTCCCTAGAACTGATAACACCACTTCCTATAAGTCAGGGGTGCCCAACCAGTGGCCCGGGGGCCACATGTGGCCCATGGAGCCCTCTGATGTGGCCCACGATCTCCTGTCCTGGGATGGCTGGTTGGCAAGCCCAGATCGCGAATTGACAATCAGTCATCCCAGAGAATCAGTTTTGTGAATGTAGCTGGTGGTAGAGAAAGCAAGTGACTGCGGAGGAGAGCCATATAAGCCGATGCTTCCTGTATAGCACTGGCTCTTGTCACAGGTGGAGTGATACCAAATATGGGCATATCTGCTCTGCAGTGGTTACTGGGCTTCTTTCAAACTAATCCGCAGGTGCACCTCCTACCTTTAATCCGATCCGCTAAAAAAAACAGAAGGGGATCCATCCCCTTCTGACTGCATGGACGGAATAAAAGGGCCCATAGAGTAAAGTTGTCTGTGTCCATGTCTGCTCTCAAAATGCAGAGTGGACACAGACCTGTCATCCTCCTGCTCCACTCATTATGGCTCGCGACCGGTTACCAAGTCACTTAAGTGGCCCTCGCTCTTCAAAAGTTTGGGCATCCCTGCTATAAGTAAATACCGTATTTATCGGGGTATTGCGCGCTCCGGCGTATAGCACGCACCCCTAATTTTGTCCCCTTTTTCCTATAAAAAAAATGTTATTAAATTTTACTACTTACAGTTTTGGTGTCTTGCCCGGCGTCCATCGGCGGCCTCGTCCAGTCCGGTGTCCGTCTGCGGCCTCGGTGGTGTCCTCCCGGCTTCTCCCGCGCTGTCTTCATGGCGAATCCCCGCTTCCCGCGCTCAGTTTGAAGCCTCCGCCGACGTATACCGAGCGCAGTACACTCACGTATATATTCGGCCAGGCTCGGCTTCTCACGCATAAACGTCACAGAGCGTGACTACGAGTGAAGCCGAGCCTGGCCGAATGTACCCGAGGGTACTGCGCTCAGTATATTGCGGCGCAGGCATTCAAACTAGGCGCGGGAAGTGGGTATCAGCGTATATCGCGCACCCATGATTTTGCCCTGAATTTCAGGGCAAAAAAGTGCGTGATACACGCCGATAAATACGGTAATAACAGTTTGCATGATGACTGTAGTAGAATGAATGAGAGAAAATTAAAGGTTAAATCAAAGCAATAACAACCAAACATAAAGGGACACGCCTTTAGAAGTGCTAATTGAAGAAGACAAGGTTAAAGTGGAGGTTCACCCTAAAAACGATGTTTTTACATTAAAAAGTACAATAGTAAGGACATTACATTTTGGCATTTTTTTTTCTTTTGCTCTGTACTTACCTTTATATCTGGATTTTGTCCAGGGCTTCCGCGTTCTGACGACTCCGGGACTGGGCGTTCCTATCCCTGCCTCAGGCTTCCGATGCTTGCGGGACTGGGTGTTCCTATCCTTTCGTTGGATGATTGACGGCTTGTGAAACAGGTGACCTGTCACACAACGCGCGTCACCAGATTTCCGAAAATACCCGAGCTGCGAGTCGGCACTATACGGCGCCTGCGCCTGCCGTGTAGAGCTGACTGTGCAGGCGCCATAAATGTATAAAGTGCATGTTCTTAGACACAGATTTGTAGATTCTGTGCTACAAATCTGAACACAGCCCATGTTTGCGCACCTGTGTGAATGGCTCCATTGAAAACAAAGCAGCTGTGTTCAGAACCAGAATTAACCACTTCCCGCCCGCCATATAGCAAAATGACGGTGGCAAAGTGGTTTCAATATCCTGACTGGACTGGTCTTCAGGATATTGAACCACTGTACGCCCCCGGGGAGCGCGCATCGCGCCGATAGTTGTTGCGGGGTGTCAGTCTGACACCCCGCAACACCGATCTAGGTGAAGAGTCTCTGTCGGAGATTCTTTACCACGTGATCAGCCGCGTCCAATCACGTCTGCTCATTATGTAAACAGGAAAAGCGAGTAGAGGAGAGCTGAGCGGCTGCTCCTCTGACAGGGGGGGTTTGTGCTGATCGATTTTCAGCGCAACCCCCCCGAGGATGCCCACACTGAATCACCAGGGATGCCACCAGACCACCAGGGATGCCCACCACAGGTATGCCACCCTAGACCACCAGGGATGCCAATCAGAAATAAATAATGGATGCCAATCAGTACCCACAATCAATGCCAATCAGTGCCCACAATGGACATCACTGATTGGCACTCATTGGCATCCATTAGTACAACACATTACAGTACATCAGTGCCACCTATCAGTGCCCATCCATGCCCATCCATGCCACCTATCAGTGCCCATCCATGCCCATCCATGCCACCTATCAGTGCACATCCATGCCGCCTATCAGTGCCCAACCATGCCACCTATCCGTGCCCATCCATGCTGCCTATCAGTGCCCATCCGTGCTGCATATCAGTGCCACCTATCAGTGCCCATCAGTGCCGCATATTAGTGCCCATCATCAATGCCACCTCATCAGTGCCACATCATCGGTGCCCATCAGTGCCACCTTATCAGTGCCCGTCAGTGCAGTACCATCAGTGCCCATCAGTGAAGGAGAAAACATACTTATTTGCAATGTTTTGTAACTGAAACAAAAAAAACTTTTTTTTTTCTAAATTTTCAGTAATTTTTTTTCCAGAAAAAAAAAATCCCAGAGGTGATCAAATACCATCAAAAGAAAGCTCTATTTGTGGGAACAAAATGATAACAAATGTGTTTGAGTACAATGTAGCATGACCGCACAATTGTCATTCAAAGTGCAACAGTGCTGAAAGCTGAAAATTGGTCTGGGCAGGGGGGTGTATAAGTGGTTAAAAAACACTTGTGCATGTTTTTTTTTTTTTACAGCCATGTGAATGAAGCATTAAAATTCAGACTTCGCCGAAACAGGTCAATATGATGCACTTATTCAGGACTCATTCTCTGATAACTGAATTTGGTTGAGAACACAGCTACAAAGGGTGCCCATGAAGTGTATATTCAGTGAATGCTTTGAATGTACAAGGGTATAAGCCCTTAAGGACGAAATTGAAACATTTGACACTATCATTGATAATTACGCACATCTGAGCTACATACAGATGGCGTGAAGTGAGAACAAATTGTTTTATTGTTAACTTCAGTCTGTTTGTGCATAGACAATTATCAACTTTTTTTTTTTTTTACTTTTTAATCTCAGATCAAATCATGTTTATGCATAAACCTTTGCTTTTGTAAAATTCTCACAGCGTACATTTTTAGTTGCTGAAAAAACCTGGGAGCATTCAAAGCATTTATGGCCTATCACAATGCCTTTGGGGAAACAGATGTTTAACCTTTATGTTTAATGTAACATAAAAAGACAAAAAAGGGGGCTCTTTGCATGGAGTGGTGATAAAAATAAGGACTAGGGCAGATTAAAAACCTCTGCACCTCAGGCATGCAACATTGTTATGATTTTCTTTCAGAAAAAATGTGAAATTAGATGTTCTTTTTAACAATTTAAATAAATTAGCAATATTTATAACAATAGAACAATAAATATTGCAAATCACAGAGCACAACCAGCAGCAAAGCATTTTGTAACAGGGAACAATGGAGTGAGCAGGTGGCATGTAGTTAACTCTACGTGTACAGAGTATCACCATCCTTATTGTTCTAAGCAGTTGCTCAAAGTTGCTTTTATTATGTGCATAGAAAAGTGAATGGTGTTCATATGTGCGCATCTGTTGTCTACAGCGTTTATTAGAAATTCGCTCCAGCTTTTTTATAGCCGTAAAAGATCAAGTAAGAATTAGTAAGAGAAAGAGGAAAGACAAACAAAGGAAACTCTCACCTTGAAAAGTGTATTCAGGTTTCATTAACTCTGAAATGAACTATACTCATGTTATTTCACAAGTATTGTTTATTGTGAATAAGTCATATCTCCTAGAAATCAATAGGTTATCTTTTTTTTTTACGCGCATTGCATGCTTAACCCACATTTTTATGCAATTTGCTCACACTGTTTTCTAAAGGAGAAGGATAGTAATTTGAAAGTAAGGCCTCGTACACACGACCGAGTTTCTTGGTCAAAAACCAGCAAGAAACTTGCTGGGATTTTTTTTTTTTGCCGAGGAAAACGGTCGTGTGTACATTTTTCGTCGAGGAAACTGTCGAGGATCCCGTCGAGCCAAAAAGAGAGCATGTCTTTTTTTTCCTCGACAGGAATGGAGAAACTTGCCTTGTCGAGTTCCTCGACAGCCTAACAAGGAACTCGACGAGGAAAACTATGTGTTTCGCCCGTCGAGTTCCTCGATCGTGTGTACGAGGCTTAAAATAATTGATGGCAGCCAATCATTCTCTACTTCTGCATGAAAGCAAACTGGCATTTCTTTAGGCTGCTTCCACACGGAGGCGATTTGCAGGCGCTATTTCACTAAAAATAGCGCCTGCAATGCGTCCGGAAAAAGAGTCGCTCCTTTCTATCCAGTGTGAAAGCCTGAGGGCTTTCACATTGGAGCATTGCGCTGGGACGCTAAAAAAAGTCCTGCAAGCTGCATCTTTGAGGCGTGGTAGGAGCAGTAAAAATACTGCTCCTATAGTGCCTCTGCCCATTGAAAACAATGAGGTAGCACCTCCAACTCGCCCGCAAAATGCTGCAAAGGGACGTTCTTGCGCGCGGTTTTAACCCTTTTTAGGCCGCTAGCGGGGGCTAAAACCGCAACGCTAGCTGCCGAAAATTGTCGTTTTACTGCCAGCGCACCCAGCGCTTCAGTGTGAAAGTAGCCTAACTCTTTATCTTATGGTGATCCATTTCTGGAGCTGGTCTCCACTCTCAGGCAGCGATCAGTAAGATCCCTTTCACACTGGGGCATTTTTCAGGCGCTTTGGCGTTAAAATAAGCGCCTGTAAAGTGCCTGAAAGAAGCCTCAACTGCAATCCCAATGCGAAAGCCTGAGTGCTTTCAAACTAAGGCGCCCTGGCAGGGCATAAAAAAAAGTCCTGCAAGCAGCTTCTTTTCAGCAATTTAGGAGCGTTGAATACACCGCTCCTAAAGCGCCCCTTCCCATTGAGGCGCTTTTTTTTAATGCCAAAGCGCCTGAAAAACGCCCAGTGTGAAAGGGGTCTTAGCGGAGCTTTACCAGCATTTTTCGGGTGCTGGCATCGTGAAAGGGCTTTGAAAGCACTCGGGTTTTCACATTGGGATTGCAGATGAGGCTTCTTTCAGGCGCTTTGCAGGCACTTTTTTTAGCGCTAAAACGCCTGTAAAACGTCCCAGTGTGAAAGGGGTCTAAAAGGAGCAATAGCCGCACACCAGGTTTCGCAATGTATAGTCCATTTATTGCACATGATGGTACAAAATCATCCCCGCCTAGGTTCTCTCTATTGTTCTACTGTTGCAGCTGAACCCCTAATGTAATCATCTGAATGATGTCTTCTGGCTATGATGGCTTAAGCTGCTACCTATAAGCGTGCCGCAAATGTATCCGGAAAAACAGCAAATCTACCTGCAACTCTACAGTAGCTGCTCCTTTTAGGAAACAAAATGTTCACTATGGGTGGCCATATGCATTGAATATGTTACATACCAAGGGGTGTCTGCTTATCATGGCTTGAATTGCTACACAACTAGAATTGTGCGATTCGTTTCTTTCCAATTTCAAACAAATTTTAGTTTTTTCGTAGATTTGGATGTATCTGATTTTTTTAAATTACAATAGTACCGAAATTAAACTTTTTCGAAATAATGAACAAAAAAAAAAATCAGACGAAATTCAAATTTGAATCATTTTTGATTTTTTTTCGTATACTTTTCGAATTCGGATAGTTTTCAAATTCGAAAAGTTTTTGAATTCAAATCGTTTTCGAATTTGAATAGTTTTCCAATTTCCAAAGTGAATAAAATAGAATAGAAAAGAAAGGAATAGGATATAAAAAATAATAGACTAGAAAATAATATGACAGAAAATACAAAAGTAGAATATAATAGAGTAAAACAGAACAAAATAGAATAGAAGATATAAAAACAGATTAGACTAGAATATAATATAAACAAATACAATTGAATATAATAGAATAACATAGAAATAATATAACCATCTTCTGAAATTTGAATTTCAAATAGAATACATTTTAATACATACGAATAGAATAGACTGAGGGGGCGTGGCTTGTGCACGATAGTGATGGACGCCTGAGCCTGCAGCTCTGACAGAGACCGGGGAAATCATCGGCTTCCCGACACGATCCAGAGTTACATTTGTCCTCATACTCCTCAACACCGGGGCGACCACCCGATGCAGTCCCGCAAAAGAAAAGAAGAACGGTATCCTAAAAAACTTACAGACTTCTCCACGATGCTGGCGACAGAGCAGATGAGGCAAGATGGCGCCGGCGCACTCTCCCAGCCATCCTCATCGTCCTACATGGACCTCCCTGATGCTCATCCGAACCCCTGGGGAGCTGATACCGAACCTCCACACGGCGGACATTGCTCTCCTCACACCCCCATGTCTCGCAGCCCAGCGAAAGCACTGCGCAACAGGCCCTCACTGACGGGACACCAGCACTGCTACAGGATCAGGTAGGCCTCAATCTCGCATTCTCCATTGCACACTTCCCCACCTCAGGCCAGCCTGTACTGGACACCACAATGAAAGACATGCTCCTGTCACTTTAGTCCTCCCTCATGCTAAACTTCTCTGCAATGTTTAAAAGCTTTACCTCAGAATGCAGCACATGGAAAGTAAAATGGATGAATGCACTACCACAGTGAATGATCTCATAGATGCATGTAAGAATCAATCGGAGGAAACCGATTGGATTAAGGCTAAACTTGCAGACCTCAAAGATCGCTCGAGGAGAAATAACGTTAAAATAAGAGGGGTCCCTGAGTCCATTTCCCCTGCTGATCTACAAAAATTTTCCGGTGAAATGATTGCTAAATTAATCCCCGAGGTGTCGCAAATAGAACACATCATTGATCGCATTCATCGCATACCTAAGCCCAAACACCTGGAAGCATCAATTCCGAGAGATGTCCTTATGAAAATCCATTTTTTCCCAACGAAAGAGAAACTGCTGGCAAAAGCCAGATTAACCCCGGAACTCCCGGCCCCGAATACTCGGATTCACTTATATGCAGATCTCTCCCAATTCACTCTAAACTTGAGGAGACAGATGAAAATGACTATGAAAGCCCTTAAGAGCCACAAGATTCCATACAAATGGAGGCATCCAGCCACCTTAGTGATCACCAACAACGGCACAACTACTGTCATCTCTAATCCCAGGGACGGGTTGCAGCTTCTCCATTCATGGGGTATCATCCCGGATCTCTCATCTGAGGAACAGAGTGATCCTTCAGAGTTCCGTCCACAAAGCAAATACCGCCAGGACCACCCCACTCATGGGAGGAAGTAATAGATCCTCATCATTTGATTCTCCAGCGACATGTATCCCCGGTCCTCTGTCATGCTGACATTTAGCTGTTTTGAACTTCCTCCCAGTTGTGTCAGTATTCTAGGTTTCACTTACTGACATTTTGAGTATAGTTTGAAAGTTTACTTTGTCAATATCTTTCTCTTGGAACAATACTACTTTCCGCTCCATTTGACGCCCACGGCTGTGGGTACAGTGTGCTTGAATACTGTGGTAAATAAGGTCTGGAAAAGGACCAGCTCGGTTCTAGTACATATTGACTGTGCCCTCACTTATTGTTTTGTTTTTATTAGCATAGTTACAATATTATTCGAACTAACCAGATCCAGGACGACCATAGTCTCCACGACTGAGAATCCCGTCATCAGAGGAACAGCTGAAAACTCACGCCCTTCCTTCTAACAGTGAGTGCTATCTTGCACCGCACCTCACCTACCCTATCACAATGGCTATTAATGTACTGTCACTCAACACAAATGGCCTAAATCACCCAGTCAAATGGGCTTCCTTGTGGAAAACAGAATTGTCTCACGAATGTGATATCTTATGCGCTCAATAAACGCATTTTGCTTTACACGCCTCACCCAGATGTCAACACAAGTCCTTCCCACATGTTTTCACTGCATGTTGCACGAAGAAACAACGGGCAGTCATGATTGCAATCAGGGACACTATTGCCTTCCAACTTCACAACAGCATTTTAGACCCAGAGGGTCGTTTTATAATTCTTGTCTGTACTATAGAAAACATCCAGTATACCATCGTGAACGTCTATGCCCCAAACCTTAGGCAGATTAATTTCCTCAAGGGAGTGATGAAAGAAATCCTGAAAGTCCAACAAAGACACCTTATCTGTGGAGATTTCAATCTAGTACCTGATTACGAAATGGACACGTCCACTGGCCCCAAACGTTTTACTTCCCCATTGGCTTCCTTTCTTGTGAACTATGATTTGTATGACGTATGGAGGTGCTGTCATGCGACTGAGAGGGACTGCTCGTTCCTTTCCTCGCGTCAGAACACCTACTCGAGCATAGATATTTTCTTATCTGACAAATGGTTGTTGCAAAATATCAGTGCATCCAAAATCCACACCATCACCTGGTCAGACCACACTCTTTTCAGCATCCAAATTAAAAACCAAAATTCTAATCCCAAAGCTTTTGTGTGGAAAGTAAACAATTCCATACTACAGCGAGCGGAGGATAAGACGTACCTCTCCGAGCGCTTAACTGAAATCTTCAGTATTAATTCAGATTTGGTGTCCGATCCGGCGGTGATGTGGTGTGCCCACAAATCTTTTATGAGAGGCTTTTTTTTATACAACTTTGTGCCAAAATGAAAAGGCGGAGGTTGCAGAGATTGGATGAATTAACTGCTAAAATAGTTACAGTAGACCAACAAAACAAATCGAATCCATCCCATACTCTCCAATCCCAATTGTTTAAATTAAGGAATGAATTGAGATCGTTACTCCTGGAGGGATATAAATTGAACCTTAGAAAGCTGAAAGCAAGATCCTTTGCTACTAACAACAAAGCTGGGAAAGTCATGTCCCAACGCATTAAGGGGCATAGAATTAAAAAATAAATTGCACATTTGTGTTATCTAACTGCCCAAGACAAACACATCAACCCCCAAGCGATAGCCGACACGTTTAGTTCCTACTATAGCGAACTGTATAATCTAAAAACTGATAAGGATACGCACCAACCCACTCAGCTTGAAATCCAAACCTTTCTTAACCACATAAAACTACCAACTATCACGCCTGAGCAACTTGCAACACTTAACATGCCCTTCACTATTTCCGAAGTACAATTAGCAATTGAAAAGCTACCCTTATCGAAATCCCCGTGTCCGGATGGTTACACGGCGGAATACTTTAAAGAATTTAGCACAACCTTAGCTCCATATCTCTGCGGCCTATTCAACCAGGCTGCAACTTCCTCCAAACCGGGCAAGGATCCCACCACCCCTCAAAATTTCTGCCCAATATCGCTCCTAAACCTTGACCTTAAGATCTATGCTACCCCAAATCTTTTTCGCAACTATCGGAAGAATTTTCTCTACCTTCACACCATTTTTCCCAGGCCATGCAATATGTAGACTTTATTAGCAAAACATGTCCAAAGAAATCTGTTAGATTCCAGACCTCTTTCATAGACAAATTATTGGCAGACAATCGCCACTCTATCTCGGATATATATCGTCCGTTGAGTGTGATGTTTGTGAAACCTCTACACTGCACTTCCATGTCCTCTTGGAGAAAAGACTTGCTGGACCAAATAGACATGGATGACATTGTACAGGGCTACAAGATAACTAAAGGTATCACACCTTGTGAATCCTGGAGGGAAACACAGTTCAAACTAATGCACAGGGCCTACTACCCATTCTCTATGTCGCACTCTCCGGACATAGGCCCTGCCTGCCCATGGTGCCTTTTACACAAGCCAACCCTACTGCATCGTCTCTGGACCTGCCCTCCTGTTGATGCTTTCTGGTCTGCCATCCTGCAATTCATACGTAGTGTAACAGGATGCTTGCCTGATAAAGAGCCTATGCTTTTATTGTTTGGTTACCCACCGCAAAGAAAAGAGTCCATTTCAGCCTCTAACTTTTTGCCTCAGGATACACACCAATGGATTCTCCTTACGCTACTTGTAGCTCGCAGGACCATTCTAAACCATTGGATCTCATCTACCCCCCATCTCTTGCAGAAACGATTAGAAGCTTGAAAACCCTGCTTTACAAAGAAAACCTGGACCTTCATACTCATCCTACGCAATCCAGAGCTAAGTTCGATAAGTTCGCCTTTTATTGAACACAACCTATCCACGCTTGAAAAGCAAAACTTGCTTTCCTTTCCCTTCTCATATTAAGATAAGGGTAGTAATGGGAGCGTAATCCCAACCGACTGAACATCTTGCTCATATGCGCTATGTTTATTTCTCCAACGGTCGTTGATCTCTTAACTTTTTTGGCCGTGTGTACAATTATAGGTATATGGGACTTTGTACTTATGAGATGTTGTATTGTTGTGTCTTTTTTTTTTTACACACCATATCTGATTCTCCAGTGCCTTGCTCTCATCCTAGACTCTCCTCTTTTTTTTTCTCCTTTCCCTAACTTACTAATGCTTGGTTTCTTTTACGGCATCTTCATTCCCTCGTCTTCCTCTCCTATACTTGTCACCTTGGGACCGCTTTGGGACAGAAAATGTCAGTTACATATGTCTTTGGGTTTTGTCGGTGTACTTCCATGCATTGGTTTTATGCCTTCTTCTTTTTCTTTTGATGTTTTGTACCCCTTCTCTTATGTTTGAAATTGATAAAAAGTTTTTGAAAAAAAAAAGATCTATGCTAAAGTAATTGCAAATAGACTTTTTGATCTTCTGCCCTCTCTGGTACACAAAGACCAAACTGGTTTTACCAAAGGTCACCAAACATCCGACGCTACGAGACGTCTTATAAATATCATACACCACACAACCACAACTGGAACGCCTTCTCTGCTCTCTGTCCCTAGATGCAGAGAAGGCGTTCGATAGGGTACCCTGGTCTCATCTTTCCTCAGTTCTGGAAAAATTTGGTTTTAAAGGTCATATCCTCCAATCTATACTCGCCTTATATTCTAACCTGTCCGCAAGAGTTTACTCCTCTAATGTTCATTCTACCCCCTTTTACATTACGAATGGCACAAGGCAGGGCTGTCCCTTATCTCCTCTAGTTTTCAATCTCATGATGGAGCCTCTGGCAGAACACATACGGAGCAAACCTAATATTTCGGGAGTCCGGGTTGGACACCAGATTCACAAAATGAGTCTCTTTTTGGACGACGTGATACTCATGTTGACCAATCCATCACATTCCCTGCCCGAAATTCAAAGAGTCCTCACTTGGTTCGGTGAAGTCTCATACTATAAAGCTAACGCCACAAAGTCCCACATCCTTGATTTAGGCGTAAACCCTGTAACATGCAACCTTTTGCAGCACCAATTTCCTTTTACTTGGGCAACAACGAATATACCGTACCTTGGTATTAACCTTACGAAATCACCAAAACACCTGTTTGCTCATAACTACATTCCGTTAGCGACCAAAATTCAACATGACCTCCACAAAATAGGTAATATAGAATTCTCTTGGTGGGGTAGACTTGCTGCATTCAAGATGTTACATCTTCCACAAATATTATATTTGTTCCGCAATCTGAGGATTCCCATCCCAATCAGTTACTTTAGATCCTTGCAGGCAATGCTAGCTAATTTCATCTGGAAGGGGAAAAAATCTAGATGCTCACATCTCAAACTAATCAAACATAGACTATTCGGAGGTGTAGGTTATGTAGACATTCAAGATTATTTTTCGGTCTCAGTGTTGACCCAATTACGTTCAGGCCTAAACCATCAACTACGTGGGGAGAGATAGAATCTACGTAAAGTTCATTTGGCCCTACAAACATGTGGCTGTTTGCCGCCCTCTTTGGTCAAAGGACCCCGCCACACCTCCCTCCCTCAATGATAATCTCCATTCAAACATGGATCATACTTTTTTCACACCGTCATCCATCAGATCCAACAGTCATTATAGACATCCCGATAACTGCCTTGAAACACATGATCTACCAATTGTCCCTCAAGGCGTGGCAAGCACAAGGTATCAAACACAAAGCATTTATATTTCAATAACTCTCTAAAATCCTTTGAACTACTTCAGAAGGAATTTGACCATCCCAATACAAGTTATTACTAATACGTACAAATCAAACATAACTTAGAGAGGATTCCCGCACACCCTCATGTGATACAATTACAGGCATGGCAATTTATTTCCAATTTGATTCTATTTGAATTTTGGAAAATGGTTATATTATTTATATTCTATTCAATTGTTTTTTAATGCTGTTTTATTCTTTTTTATTCTATTCAAATGTCAGAAGATAGTTATAATCTATTTTATTCTATTATTTTTGTTATTCTATTTTATTCATTTATATTCTATTCTATTCCATTTTATTCTGTTCTTTTATTTTCTATCCTATTTTGTATATTATAATCTTTTATTTTCTTTTATATTCTTTTCTATTCTATTGGTTTCTATCCCATTCCTTTTTTTTCTATTCTATTTAATTCTCTTTGAAAATTGTAAGACTATTCAAATTCGAAAACTTTTCCAAATTCGAAAACTATTTGAAATTGATTCAAAACTTTTTGAATCGATCCAAAGTAAAATTTAAAAAAAAAATTGAATCGATTTGAAAATGAATAAACAAGACAAATTTCGAAAAATTTATGAAACAAATTAATCAAATTTAACGAAACAAATGTATGTGAATAACGAATCAAAACAACATTTTTTTTTCCTTTTGCACATGTCTATACACAACTGGTGCCTTTGGAAATCTTTTGCCCAGTATAGTTGAGGTGTCATTTTGGTGATTTTCAGTAACATTTTACCTTTTCTGCATAGAAAAAGGTAATATGGGTTGCACAGGGGTTTACCTTGGATGCATCTACAGTATATGTGATAAAGAGTGATTGCAGTGCTGAACAGTCATTGCTGTTTCTGTGTAGTTCACGTCTTTACGTCACAGCATTGTAACATTGGCTGCATTGCTTGCTATTAAAGGTCTATGCATAGTCACCCTAACTCTTCTGTTAATTTTAATGTAATGAATTCTAATTAAATATCCTCTTTCTATGTCTTACATAGGGATGAGATGAACACCCCCCGGTTTGGTTCGCACCACAACATGCGAATAGGCAAAAAAATAGTTTGAACACGCAAACGCAGTTAAAGTCTATGGGACACGAAAGTAAAAAATCAAAAGTGCTCATTTTAAAGGTTAATATGCAAGTTATTGTCATAAAAAGTGTTTGGGGACCCGGGTCCTGCCCCAGGGGACATGTATCAATGCACAAAAAAAGTTTTTAAAACTGATGTTTTTTCGGCAGCAGTGATTTTAATAATGCTTAAAGTGAAACAATAAAAGTAAAATATTCCTTTAAATTTCGTCCCTGCTGGGTGTCTATAGTATGCCTGTAAAGTAGCGCATGTTTCCCGTGTTTAGAACTGTCCCTGCACAAAATGTAATTTCTAAAGGAAAAAAAAAAGTAATGTAAAACTACTCAAGGCTATTCATGAATTGCCGGGTCCTGGCAATACAGATCAAAGTCATTGAAAAAAATGTCAGGGGTCCCCCCCCCCAGTCCATTACCATGCCCTTTGGATCTGGTATGATTATTAAGGGGAATATTAAGGGAACCAAAAAACAATTGTGTGGGTCCCCCCAAATTCCATATCAGACCCTTCAGGTCTGGTATGGATTTTAAGGGGAACCCCGCACCAAAATAAAAAAAAATGGCGTGGGGTTCCCCGAAAATCCATACCAGACCCTTATCCGAGCATGCAACCTGGCAGGACACAGGAAAAGAGGGGGGGAAGAGAGAGCACCCTCCCTCCAGAACCGTACCAGGCCACATGCCCTCAACATAGGGTGGATGTCACCATGTTGATGGGGACAAGGGCCTCATCCCCACAACCCATGCCCGGTGATTGTGGGGGTCTGCGGGAGGGGGGCTTATCGAAATATGAAAGCCCCCTGTAAGAAAGTGGACAAGTTCTTTATTTAAAAAATTTTTTTAAAAAAATTCCAGCGATGTAATCCCATCTCTCGATGTCCAACGATCATCCATTCTCCAGCAACACTGCAGTCTCCACTCATTCTCCAGTGAGGAACGAAACCCCCATGACGCGTAAGAGGGGGTGGGGTGACCCGTCCACATCATAAGGTAACCCCCGGCGGCCAGGGGTTACCCTATGACATGGATGGATGACCCTGTCGCTGGAGAATGGATCATCGTTGAACATCGAGAGATGGGATTACATCGCTGGATTTTTTTTTTTTTTAAATAAATAACTTGTCCAGCTGTGTCTGTGTGTTTTTTTAAAAAAAATTACACTTTCTTTGTGAAATGGTAGGGGTACAATGTACCCTGTTACCAATTCACATGGGGGGCCGGGATCTGGAGTTCCCCTTTGTTAAAGGGGACTTCCAGATTTCGATAAGCCCCCCGCCCGCAGACCCCCACAACCACGGGGCAAGGGTTGTGGGTATGAGGCCCTTGTCCCCATCAACATACCAGACGCAAAGGGCCTGGCAATGGACTGGGGGGGCGGAACCCCTAACGTTTTTTTCAATGACTTTGATCTGTATTGCCGGGACCCGGCAATTCATGAATAGCCTTGAGTAGTTTTAAATGACTTTTTTTTCTTTTAGAAATTACATTTTGTGCATGGGCAGTTCTAAACACAGGAAACATGCACTACTTTACATGCATACTATACACCCCCCCCCCCAGGTACGAATTATAAACAAATATTTCACTTTTGTTGTTTCACTTTAAGCATTATTAAAATCACTGCTCCCAGGTAGGACCCAGGTCTCCAAACACTTTTTATGACAAGAACTTATAACATATTACCTTTAAAATTAACACTCTAGATTTCTCCCATAGGCTCTTAACGGTGTTCCGCGTCTTTTCGAATTTGCTGCGAATACCCCAAACCGTTCGCTGTTCGCCAAATGGGCGAACAGCCAATCTTCGAGTGGAACTCATGTTCGACTTGAACATAAAGCTCATCCCTAGTCTTACATATGATTTGTTTGTTTGTTAGTTGAACAGCAGAAGAGCCACAAGTAATATATGAATACAACCCTTTAACCACTTGCTGACGGCCGTACGACTTTGTACGGCCGCAGCGCGGCTCCCAATCTCTAACAGGCTGTCTTTTTACGGCCGCCCCTTTGCTCGTTCCCCGCGCGCGCTTCCGAGCACGCAGCGGGGAACTGCTGTGCTGGCCGTGTCCCTTGGACACAGCCAGTCACAGATCGCCGTGAACGGCCAATCGGAGCGGCCGTTTCCTAGGCGATCTGTGCGGCCAATGAGAGATGATCTCATATGTTTACATATGAGATCATCTCTCATTCCCGGCTCTCGCAGACAGCGGTGCTGTCAGGGGAGAGAGGAGACGGATCTGTGTCTCTTGTACATAGAGACACAGATCGGTCACCCCCCCAGTCACCCCCCTTCCCCCACAGTTAGAACACTAATATTAGGGTACACATTTAACCCCTTCCTCACCCCCTAGTGTTAACCCCTTCCCTGCCAGTCACATTTATACAGTAATTAGTGCATATTTATAGCACTGATTGCAGTATAAATGTGAATGGCGCCAAAAATGTGTCAAAAGTGTCCGATGTGTCCGCCATAACGTCGCAGTCCCAATAAAAATCGCAGATCGCCGCCATTTCTAGTAAAAAAAAAAATGTATAGAGTAATTAGTGCATATTTATAGCACTGATTGCAGTATAAATGTGAATGGCGCCAAAAATGTGTCAAAAGTGTCCGATGTGTCCACCATAACGTCGCAGTCCCAATAAAAATCGCAGATCGCCGCCATTTCTAGTAAAAAAAAAAATGTATAGAGTAATTAGTGCATATTTATAGCACTGATTGCAGTATAAATGTGAATGGCGCCAAAAATGTGTCAAAAGTGTCCGATGTGTCCGCCATAACGTCGCAGTCCCAATAAAAATCGCAGATCGCCGCCATTTCTAGTAAAAAAAAAAATGTATAGAGTAATTAGTGCATATTTATAGCACTGATTGCAGTATAAATGTGAATGGCGCCAAAAATGTGTCAAACGTGTCCGATGTGTCCACCATAACGTCGCAGTCCCAATAAAAATCGCAGATCGCCGCCATTTCTAGTAAAAAAAAAAATGTATAGAGTAATTAGTGCATATTTATAGCACTGATTGCAGTATAAATGTGAATGGCGCCAAAAATGTGTCAAAAGTGTCCGATGTGTCCGCCATAACATCGCAGTCCCAATAAAAATCGCAGATCGCCGCCATTTCTAGTAAAAAAAATAATAATAATAATAATTCTGTTCCTTATTTTGTAGGCGCTATAACTTTTGCGCAAACCAGTCGCTTATTGCGATTTTTTTTTTTTTTTTACTAAAAATATGTAGAATACGTATCGGCCTAGACTGAGGATAAAAAAAAAACGTTAAAAAAAAATTGAGCTATTTATTATAGCGACAAGTAAAACATTTTTTTTTTTTCAAAATTGTCGCTCTATTTTTGTTTATAGCGCAAAAAATAAAAACCGCAGAGGTGATCAAATACCACCAAAAGAAAGCTCTATTTGTGGGAAAAAAAGGACGTTAATTTTGTTTGGGAGCCACTTCGCACAATTGCGCAATTGTCAGTTAAAGCGACGCAGTGCCGAATCGCAAAAAGTCCTCTGGTCAGGAAGGGGTTTAAGTGCCCAGTAAGGAAGTGGTTAATACACAATGAAATAGAGAAAACTGGATCTACTGCATGTTCTTAGGATATTTTAGTCGGCACACATTTTTTTCAAGTAACATTGTGTACAAGGTGGACACACAAATATGTTATGCATGTATTCTTCAGTTTTATGTATTATCCTTTTAGTTTATTTCACCTCTTTTGTTGATATAGATGCTTTTTAGTTCCTTTGTCTTGTATGAAGTTTGATAGCTATGGTTGGTGAACCACAGAGACAGGGCTGCCAAAGCATTAAAAAAAGTCATGGATAAAAAGAAATGACCAAGACAAAACTGACAAAAATGTTAAACAATTTTGAATGCACTTATACTTCCGATTCCCAGTAGGTATACCTGCTGAAAAACCATGACGTACCCTCGAAGCTTGGATCCCCAAGGCTTGCATTTCAGAAAATAAGTTTGTTCATATAAATAACACCTGAAATGTAGTTTCATAAAAATCCTTTTGTTCAGTCTACAGGTTCAAATGATAAAACTTTGCAAAATAAAAACATTTTGACGTAAGAAAGATATAAGGCATACTATCGCTTATTTACACCATAATGTATTTTTAAAATAGCAGTCATACAAACATATTTTTTTTTTTTTGTAAATGAAGCCAGGTGTACATATTGAATAAATCATTGCCTCTTTTTTGCGTGAATCTATATTATAAACATGGCTTGCACTTTTATGGCTAAGAAAAACAAATACAGTAATTGACAAGTTTGCATTGCAAACTTTTTGTGTGTTGTTAGGAAATGGTCTAAATGGTAACTGTGTCAATCACTGAAATTATTCTGTCCCAAATCTTGTTGCCAAATCCCAGTGGGCTCCCGTAATCAGGAATAAAGTGTCTTGTAATGAGGTGTGTGGGGGCCTTCTCATTATGAGAATGATTGGTATTTGAAAAGTCATATCCTGCTGCTTTTCATTTGCCTTTCACAAGAGTAGGTGCTGAAACCTGGAACCACCAATACAGATGCTAAAGAGATTTCATTAAGAGTTGTCTCTTGGCTTTACCTCTGTTGAATGTATATACGGCCTGTAAATAGCTAAAAATGATGGTATATCGATTACAAAATGTAAAGGGTCATTCTACTACATTGCAATTCTGGGTTTTAAAAAAGAGATATTTTGTTGTTATAATTATTATTATTATTATTATTATTATTATTATTATTATTATTATTATTATTATTGTTATGATTATTATTACTACTATCATTAATATTATCATTATTATAATTTGTACTTATATCAGACATGCAAACAATTTAATCATAAAAGAAGACACACAGATAAAGAGGGATCTTAGCAACCTAACTCCATTTCCCCTTAACACTCCTTCAACTAAAAACGTTTAACACCTGTTTAGAACATCCTTTACCAGAGCTAAAAGTAATTTTCTGGATATCACAATATTGAAAAAATGTTTGACATTTACAGAATCAAGCCTTTTTCAATAGTACCCCAAAAACTCTACTTATCAACCTAAGGTAATAATGATATGTATGTTAAAATTAATAGTTGACTGACATTGCACTATGAGCCCTAAAATATACTCCTCTCTCAATGGCCCCACAAAACTCTGAAAAAGGTATCTTGATATTTTATCGAATCGTTATGGGTACCTGGCTACTTAGTGCTCCTGCTCCACATTCCATCATCCAGGTTTTGGCTGTTACATTCCCCCTGTCCGTGTTCACCTGCATGGTGATTGATCTGGTCAGTCACCTGATATAAGCAAACCAGACACTCTATCCCTTGCTTGAGATAGAGACAGTTACCTGCATTGTTCCTGATCACGCCTCCCATTTGTCTGCCCTGCTTTGCTGTTGGATTTCCCTGTGTATGACCTGGATCGGATATTGGACTATTCCCTGAACTCAGCTTGCATTTTACCTGGACTGTCATAGAACCTGGTGATGTGATTTAGACATTCGCTACACCTGGTGATGCGATTTAGACAGTTGCTATGCCTGGCGATGCGATTCAGACAGTCACTACACCTGGCAAGTCGCCCCAGTCGGCCACTGCATCAGTTATGCCAGTCCAGCCCACGCCCATTGAACTTCCTGCTTTTTATCATTATGGGCTCTCTGGTGATGGGATTCAGACAGTCGCTAAACCTCCTGGCGATGTGGCCCAGTCAGCCACTTCATTAGTTATGCCAGTCTAGCCAATGCCCACTTGAACTCCCTATTTTGTCCTATTCAGGACTTCCTGGTGATGCGATTCAGACAGTCGCTGTGCTTGGCCACTGCATCAATTGTGGCAGTCCGGAACATGCCCATTGAGCCTCCTGCTTTTTCTTATTCAGGGCTTTCTGTAAGCTGGCCTCACCCTACTTCTAGAAACACCCATTCTGACCAGTCTAATGCCCCGTACACACGATCGGAATTTCCGTCGGGGTAAACTCTGATAGATTTTTCTGACGGAATTCCGTTCAAACTGTCTTGCATACACACTGTCACACCAAATTCCGACCGTCCAAAAGCTGTGACGTACAACACTACGATGAGCCAAGAAAAATTAAGTTCAATGCTTCCGAGCATGCGTCAACTTGATAGAAATGTTTTTTATCTGAAAAAAGAAAACCTGTTCTCTTTCTAAGTCCGTCGGAATTTCCCATGGAAAAACTCAGATGGGGCACACACACGGTCGGAATATCCGATAAAAAAATTCCGTCTGACTTTTTCCAACGAAAATTACGATTGTGTATACAAGGCATAAGAGGTTCAATCCACTCTTTGGATAAACTGCCTTATTTGGTCAGATGGGGCTTTCAGCATTTTTTTCAGGGCTCTCTGCTTTCCCCTTGTGTTTCAGCTATCCGGCTTGACCCCAGTGACATGTTTCCTGCTAACCAGCCTGACCTTGTGGATCCTGTGCTGGATGTCCAGCTTGTCTTTAAGGGGCCGGGGGCCCCATCTCAGAGAACGGGTAATGTCAGGATCACTTAGTGCTTAGTGATTGATCTGGTCAGTCACCTAATATATGCAAACTGGACACTCTATCCCTTGCTTGTGATAGAGACAGAGTTACCTGCATTGTTCCTTATCAAGCCTCCTGTTTGTCTGCCCTGCTTTGCTGTTGATTTTCCCGGTGTATAACCTGGATTGAATATTGGACTATTCCCTGAACTCAGTCTGCCTTTTATCTGGACTGTCATTGAAATTGGATATTGGACTATTCCCTGAACTCAGCCTGCCTTTTACCTGGACTGTCATAGAACCAGGCTATCTGTCTGCTAAACTGCAAGTAGTCTTTTGTTTGCTCTGTTCTTGTCTGCCCTGGTGTGGTGGCCAGGCATTATGGCATTGTGTATAAGTTCTGGGGGAAATCAAGTACCGGTAGGCCTGCTTGCCTTAAGGGAAAGTGGGCTGCTATAGGTGATGAAGCACACAGTAGCTAGCTAAAGTGCCTGGCCACCTGCATTGGGGTAGATGTGACATTCGTGATAGTACCTTAGTTTTCTCTAAACCTGACACTATGGCCAAATAGGAGCAGGAGATGGGCATAAAACAGATTCTCTGAGGTAAAAAAAGCTATCCGATTCACTTTTAAAGCATCTCATTACACTAGCCACAGAGAGTGTTTCAAGAAATGTAATCACAGGTGGTACTTTACTACGTATTGCCTGTTGAAATTTGCAGGATACCATGCCCTGCAATGCTAGAGAAAATGTGGGCATATAGGCTCACTTATGGGCCTGAAATTATTTAGGGCTATATCAAATGGTAATTAGCTTCATTAATCAAATAATGATCAAAATACTATACCTTTTTTACTTAAAATTTAAGCAAACACTTTCCTTCTGTTGTTAAAGTGCAACTTATATGCATTTAATAAACTTGGAACTTATTTTTAACCATGCATAGCAATAGCCTGGCATCTTCTTCAACAATGTGAAGGTAAATCTCTTATATGGGTATACCTGTTCTTTCGACAACAGAAGCACCTTTTGAAGCCGTCACGCAATTATGATGAAACGCGTTAAGTGGAACTTTCGGTGCTTTATTTCCGGTCTGAGTGGAAGGCACGCCAAGAGCCAGATTCCTTCCACATTGAATTGTACTACTAGGCCATTGCATTCTGAATGTAAGCATTTTTTAAAAACAACTTGAATAAAATAACATGCAGTTTTCACACTATGAGAGGACGCCTCTCTTTCTTCCTCTTTTGAATCCTCTTATCTATTTGAGCCAATGGGATATGCATCCAAGCATCTTGATGGAAAGGATATCCATAGAATTTAGCCAATTAGCAGATCCACACAGGTCCTGGGGTGACCACTGTAACGGAACGTCCCACACTCTGCTTGAGTGCTTCCGTCATATACAGCTTCCTATCAGTCTGGATATAGATATCAGAAATTTTCAGCTGCTCACAAGCACACAACGAGATGAGACTTGCTTGTCTGCTGAACATGGAGTGTTTAATAGAACCAATAATACAACCTTATATACAGTTTAAAGAGGAGGTAACCAGAACATAAATTAACATGAGCTAATTAACTAATCATTTACCCAGACTAGCCGACTCATGGATATGACCTTTCAGGGTAGACGTCACGTCTCCTTGCTCACCTGCTATACAATACACATTATCATAAGTGTGAACACAGGACATCTTCACACAATAGCAGGGTCAATTAGCACAGAGAACAGACAGATGGCTAAAGGGGATGGCATTAACATCTCCTTACACTGTATGTCCCAACAGTATGAATCAGTCACTCTAATGGCATATACAGGGTCCCAGGCATACAGCTCACAAATAGCACTGTTCCCCCAAATGCCAGGGCCCATGATCGCAAGGCACAGGGCTAGCATTCAGTCCCCTCCAAAAGCCTCTGTTCCAGGTGAGTCTGTCACAACCACCAAAGCTCAGCTGACTTCTCTTGTTATATAACAAGGGGGTCATCGGATTCTGGTGAGTGCAAGTTGTTGCACATGTTCACAGGAGGGATGATTTAGTGTTCAATTGTAATGTACTTTTTCTTCACATCTTATGAACTCTCCTTTGTTTGGATTATGCAGAAATTGCAATTTGTTTTTGGACTGAGTATATTAGTTATAATTTTACACAATTTTATTTTTATATATTGGGTTTAATATGAACTATATTGTTTGAATTATATAAAGTGGCACAATATATTTGTATTGAGCACATGCAACACGTGTTTATATATATATATATATATATATATATATATATATATATATATATATATATTGTGTGTGTATATATATATATATTGATAAGACTAACAAGCATATATTTACATGTACATTTATATTGTTTTGCATTCAACCCAGTGGGTAAGTGATAGTAGCTGCATAACTATATTATTATTATAAGTGGATTGTTTGAGCGCGGGTGTTTTTCTTTATATATCTCCTCATATCTGCCTCCCCAATCTCAACATTCAGCAGACTCTGGCAGTGGATTCCAGCCCTCCTCTGGTCCTCCTCGAGACCCTGCAGCCTCAAAAGGTAATTGCAAAATAAGTTGGATGTTCCCAAAGTGCTGTATCAAAGCACATTAATAGAAAGTTATGTGGAAATGAAAAGTGTGGAAGAAAAAGGTGCACAAGCAGCAGGGATGACCGCAGCCTGGAGAGGATTGTCTAGGAAAAGGCCATTCAAAAGTGTTGGGGACTTTCACAAGGAGTGGACTGAGGCTGGAGTCAGTGCATCAAGAGCCACTACACACAGACGGATCCTGGAAATGGGCTTCAAATGTAGTCGTATTCCTCTTGTCAAGCCACTGCTGAACAACAAACGTCAGAAGCGTCTTACCTGGACTAAAGTAAAACACACCTGGTCTGTTGCTCAGTGGTCCAAAGTCCTCTTTTCTGATGAGAGCAAATTTTGCATCTCATTTGGAAACCAAGGACCCAGAGTATGAAGGAAGAATGGAGAGGCACACACTGCAAGATGCTTGAAGTACAGTGTGAAGTTTCCACAGTCTGTGTTGATTTGGGGAGCCATGTCATCTGCTGGTTTTGGTCCCCTGTGCTTCATTAAGTCCAGGGTCAACGCAGCCGTCTACCAGGAGATTTTGAAGCACTTTATGCTTCATTCTGCAGACAAGCTCTATGGGGATGCTAACTTCATTTTCCAGCAGGACTTGGCACCTGCCCACACTGGCACTGGGAGGCACTACTGTAATTGCAGCTCTTTGACCCTTTTTCTTACTGTATTGTATGTTATATTCCTCAAAATAAGGATTAGAATGATAATTGCATCATACAGTAAGCTGCAGAATTTACTGGACTACTACTGTAAACTGTATCATCAATATTGTAGAAAATAAACTATTCCATACTATTCCATATTTTATTTTCTACAATATTTTTCTTGTCATTGTTAGTATCATACGTAACATCCCACTGAGGTAAGATACTGTAATACTGTAGGCCTATCACACACACACACACACACTAGATGAATATGTAAATGAATAAACATATTTTTTGCTCTATGCACAGTGTCCTGTCCTATACATTATATAATTCCATCATTGATTGTGAGGCCATGGTTGATGACATGGTCTATAATTGTGGGCCGGATTTCATCAGGGACAGCATGGTGTCTTCGTGCTCCTCAGCCTCTTCCCCTTACTCCTCCTCCTCTTCTTCTTCCTCGAGCAGACAGTTTCCATTGTTCATTTACTTGGCCAGGTGACTCCATGTTCAGAAATTGTACTGGTCCTGCATGGTCAAGCTCTATATATACATGTTTGGCAGCATTCACAATCATGGACAGCACCTGTCAGGTACAGTAACTAAACATGTTTGATTGGTCATCTGAGACCAACTCCAACTCCTCCTTCGTTCAAGTTCTAGTTGCACCTGACTGTCAATTGCTGTAATCATTTTATCAAATGTTCCAAGAGATTCATACATGGTATTCATGGTATTATGTTCCTGAATAATTTTTACAATTGAACAGACTATTGTGCATGTGATGACTTAAACAATGAAATGACGCTGACACGTTTTGGAGAGAACGACCATTAGACTGAAGAAATGACAATCAGTTTAGATCAACAAGATCTATTCAATTGGAAATTGTGCTAAATGTAGGCTACTTGTACTTAATCATTTGAAAGATGTACTTAGACATTGAGACATGTACTGAGACATTTGCAATTTGATTAAATGAATGAGAAATTCAATTCAGTTGTGAACAATTGCCAAGTGGTTTGGAGATTTGTCCATGTTGTTTTGAGAATGTCATTTCTGCTTCAAGAAATGAGACAAAACAATGGAGAAAAACTGTAAATCTTAAAATATAGAATTATTGTCAACAAGTTCTATGTTTAACTGTGTTAACTGTGGTACACATACTGCAATTATAAAAACCTTGAAAAAATCTAATAAAACATACCAGCTTACCTCACCCTCTTCATAGCTGTTTAAACACACTGCTTGATTACTTCTGTCTTACTTCCTGGACAGACTTGAGGTCATGACACAGGAAGGAGTTGACCAGCTGAGGGTAGATGATGCAGGGTGTGTGCAAATGAGATCAACTGGTCAACTCCTTCCTGTGTCATGACCGAAAGTCTGTCCAGTAAGTAAGGCAGAAGTAATGGATAAGTGTTTTTAACCACTTGTCCACCGAGGACGTCATATGACTTCCTCGAATTTGTGCGGTAATATCTGAATGATGCCTTCAGCTACAGGCATCATTCAGATATCACAGTCTTCTGCCGGCGATTCTGTGCATAAGAATGATCATAGCGGCAGTTTCACCGCTTGATTGTTCTTATAGGCAGTGGGAGCGGACGTCCCCCCCCTCCCCCACCTGCCGCCATCCGGTGCTTCCCTGGGCTCTCCCGTGCCATCAGGGGCCTGGAGAACAAACGACGATAGAGATTTCCGGTGACCGGATGGTCACCAGTCATCCCTATGACCGTCGGAGGCCAGGGTGCGATGTTGTGACATCACGCCCGGGTACCCGGAAGTAAACAAAGCCGCAATCGCGGCTGTCGGCATGAGATCGGTGAATTTTTTTCACAATCTCATGCTTTCAAGCCTGGAGGAGAGATGTGGGGTCTTATTGACCCCACATCTCTCCGTAAAGAGGACCTGTCACAGTGATTCCTATTACAAGGGATGTTTACATTGCTTGAAATAGGAATAAAAGTGATCAAAAAAATAAAAATGTAAAAAAAAGTGTAAAAATAAAAAAAATGAAGTAACATAAAAAATATATATATATTTTTTTTTAAACGTTCCAGTCCCCGATAGCTCGCGCTCAGAAGTGAACATGAATGCAAGCCGTTCCCACATATGTAAACGCTGTTCAAACCCCACATGTGAGGTATCGTCGCGTGCGTTAGAGCGTGTACAACAATTCTAGCACTAGACCTCCTCTGTAACTCGAAAATAGTAACCTCTAAAAAAATGTAAAGCGTTGCCTATGGAGATTTTTAAGTACTGAAGTTTGGTGCCATTCCATGAGTGTGCGCAATTTTAAAACATGACATGTTAGGTATCCTCTTTCACATTATACAAAAAAATTGGGCTAACTTTGCTGTTTTTTACTTTTTAATTCATGAAACCGTTTTTTTCCCCAAAAAAGGCATTTGAAAAATGATTGCACAAATACCGTGCGAGAAAAAAAGTTGCAATGACCGCCATTTTATTCCCTAGGGTGTCTGCTAAAAAAATATATAATGTTTTGGAGTTCTGATTAATTTTCTAGCAAAAGAATTATAATTTTTACATGAAGGAGAGAAGTGCCAGAATAGGCCCGGTGGAGAAGTGGTTAAACAACTATGAAGAGAGTGGGGTAAGCATGTGTAGAATTAATGGAAAGCTGTTTTCTTTTTGCTAAATAAGTACAATAATGCTACATTGGTGCATTGGGAAGCTGGAATATAGAAAAAACCTTCCCTGGCTAATTTTAGATTACCTTTATAATTTGCAGTAAAGAGTGGATCGATGACAGAAGCTATTTTCCTGGATCTCCCCAGATGTAAGTATGAGTGAAATTATTGGTGTACTGAATGAATGACTTGTATAGCGGTACTCATTCAAACTGAATCGCCTCTGGGTGCTTTTCCAGCCATCCAGAGTCTGCCTGGCTGGTGCGGTCATTTTACCCCGTAGGATCGTGACACGCTTTGGACACACAGTCATACATATATATACTGGGCCAATTTGGACAAGATCCAATTTACCTACCAGCATGTCTTTGGAGTGTGGGAGGAAACCGGAGTACCCAGAGGAAACCCACGCAGGCACAGGGAGAACATGCAAACTCCAGGCAGATGGTGTCGTGGTCTGGATTAGAACCAGCAACCCTTTTGCTACTAGGCGAAAGTGCTACACACTGCACCAATGTGCTGCCCACTGTACTGGCCTAGCGTGTCATCCAAGAACAGCTCCTAATTTGGGAGGGCAGATACTTCCCCATCCGTCCTGTCTACTAAATAGGTGAGCTCAGAGTGACAGGTTAGGGTGTGAGAGGATAGAGCTGTTTGCAGGCCTGAATCCCGGGAAAAAGCTGGTAAACTGAGACGTATAAAAGACATGAATGCCTTCAACATTCTTTAGGCTGGTGAGCCTTGCACCTGAGGTACTACAAACTTATATTGCACTGGGGGATGCCTAATTGTTTTTTGTATATTCCTGTACTGAAGAAAAAAAAAATTCTTGTTGCTTTCTGACAACTGAATCTCTCCATACATGGATCAAAATTTGTCTCTGCTGAACAGGCTGAATTCCAATCCATGTATGGGCTAGCTGGTTATACACAAGGCATTCTATTGAGCAACTTGTGTACAACCAGCTTGTTGGTTTTCTGCTTTACGATCTGTGCCACCGGCTAAAGCCTACATCATTAATCATTGCATTCTGATGGCGGGGAAGGCTCACTGCCAGCAGAATACAATAGCACAGCGGGGGCATTCCCCATCCCTAATGTGTGGATAGAGGAATAGCTTCTTTATTTCAATTACAATCTGTTGGTTGAAAGAAAAAAAAAAAACATGCATGGCTAGTTGTTGAACTGTAGTGGGGGCGCCTTCCTGACTGATTCCATACATAATATATATATATATATATATATATATATATATATATATATATATATACGGATATATCTATCTATATAGACATTTATAAGCACTTTAAAACATATTATTGTACTCTTCAATACAGCTAGATATATTTCTATATAGCTAGCAAATATTTAAAAAAATAAAATAAGAGTGTGTCACTGAGGATCAGGAACTGTATGACTGGAAGAATGCTCATCCTGATAGTACTGCTTATAGAATTATTCTTTGTCAAAAATAACATTAAGGTGAAGAAATGACTTATTCATTTTTGACCAGTAGATGTCCCTCTTATACCCATTTACAGTATTGGTTATTGTATAAGCATAATAATAAGATGTATATGAAAAAGTAAGTGGTGTAACAATATTTTAAATGAAATGTGGATGTCCTCACACGCACACACGCTGATTGTTTGCCTATTATTCTAAAGAACTTAAAAGATATTACTACCATTACTTAAGAAGGCCTTTTTTACTACATAAATATACAGTATATATGCAGTATATATATATATATATATATATATATATAAAACTATATACAGTATATATCTATCTATCTCTATCTCTCTCTCTCTCTCTCTCTCTCTCTCTATATATATATATATATATATATATATATATATATATATATATATATATATATATATATATAACTATATATCTATCTGTATATCTATATCTATATATATATATATATATGTGTATATATATATATATGTGTATATATGTATATATGTGTATATATATATATATATATATATATATATATATATATATATATATATATATATATATATATATATATATATTTATATATATGTGTGTTATAAATAGATTTAGTTTAGTTTAAATATCATTTTTGTACAATGTAATAATACATTACATTTTTACATCTGTGCTATAATATAAATTAATGGTTTAGAAATTGAACAAACTGATTGTCCATTGTGTTCAGGATCCCTATAGACTTTAAATATCCTCAAGCCTCATGTCTGTAAAGGCAACAATTCAGCATTTGTTGGGAAATATTTTCTTTCGTCAAAGTCCCCATGATCAATCACATAAAAGCAATTTTTTTACAGGAATTATATTATTCATTCAGAACCATCTCAGCCAGTCAAAAACAGCATTAACATAATACTGGTCATTATGAGATATAAACCTTATAGTGATTGGATCAACACAGAACAGCCCCAATCTTCCTCTCCTCTGGTCATCCAATACCCCCCCCCCCCCGCTGAGTGCCCCAATAGCAAGCAGCTCGATATGAGGGCACTTGTGTGGGCTCGCTCCTGAGCTGCTTTGTCTGAGTCAATTAGGAGGGAGCGAGCCTCAGGTAGGGGGGGGGGGGGCTAATGGGGGGAGCTGCATACTTAATTTTTATCTTAATGCAGAGAATGCATTAAAAACCTTCAGGCTTTAGAACCACTATAATACAGAGACATTGACCCAGAAAAGTATTTTATAAGATGATAATGGAGCATTAAAATAGATATGGTTAATTTAAAGGGAGTGACCGTTTTCAGAATGCAGATGTGGTGGTGTCAACTCTCCCAGAAATCTCAGGAGTCACCCACTGTTTGAGTGGCTCACAAGAGACTGGGAGAGAAGGCTGATATTGTGGGTGACTCCCAAGTTTCCTGAGAGAGTTGACAAAGCTTCACCCCGTCTAAGCATTTAACCTCTTAACTGCCAGTGTTCACAGGAATATGTTCCACGATGCACTGTGCTCATTTCTTAGACATTTTTTTTTTTATTTTATTGTTTGTTTAATAATGAAAGCCATACAAATAGACTAAATAAAATCAGTTTAATAAATGCATGTAAGTAAATATATGTGTAAATGAATCAAGTAATTATAATGAATCAATTACTCCTTTTAAATAAAACAAACTCCAAAAAAGTGTATGCAAAGTAAACTCTAATGCCGCGTACACACGATAATTTTTTTCGGCATGTAAAAAACTATGTTTTTCAGCATGTAGAAAAAACAATGTTTTTTCCAACTTCATCATTAAAACGACATTGCACACACGGTCGTTTAAAAAAATGCTCTAGCAAAGCCCAGTGATGTACAACACGTACAATGGCACTATAAAGGGGAAATTCCATTCGGATGACGTCCCCCTTTAGCTGATTCCGTGTTAGTAAAAGACGATTCGCGATTTTCTGTCTGTTACAGCGTGATAAATGTGTTTACTCCATTGCGAACGGTAGTTTTACCAGAACGAGCGCTCCCGTCTCATAACTTGCTTCTGAGCATGCGCAGGTTTTTAATGTCGTTTTAGCCCACACACGATCATTTTTTACAACACGAAAAACGACATTGTTTAAAACATCGTTAAAAAATGCAGCATGTTCGAATTTTTTTTTTTCAGAACCCGAAAAATTATGTGAAGCCCACATACGATAATTTTAAATGACATTTTTTTTAAAACGTTGTTTTTTACATGCCGAAAAATGATCGTGTGTACGCGGCATAAGGTCTGGTTCACAGTGATGTGATTTCAGATGCTACTTGGGTTGCACTGAATCATATGACAATGTAAAAAAATATTGCTTACAAAGTTGCCCATTGACATCTATGCAGCACTGCTTTAATGGAACTTTGGGGAAGGGTCATGCGCTAATTTTGGTGTGATGCAGTGCGATATAATAATACATATACTTCAATATAAATGCATCAAAATCGCATCTACATTTGTTTTTTTTTCTTGTGATTCTATGTGCGATTTATGCTGGCTGTTAGGACCCTGCACCCGTTCCTCACTCGTCCCAAGATCTACCAGTGTCCTAACAATAATTAGTCATCCCTGCTGTCAGTGGGGAATGGCCTGCTGACAGCAGGATGTAAACAAAAGAGCCACCATAAAAAAATAAAAAAGTGTGGGTGTCCCTCCCCAATCCATAACAGGCCCTTTGGGCCTGGTATGTATTTTAAGGGGGACGCTACAACAGGAAAAAACAAACAAAAAAAATTGATGGGGTCCCCCCAATGTTCATACTAGGCTCTTCGGTCTGGTATGGATTTTAAGGGGAACCCAACACCAGAAAAAATGGTGTGGGGTCACCCTCAAAATCCATACAATACACTTTTCTGAGTGCCCCCCTACTGAACCATACCAGGACACATGGGGGGCACTTTGCTAGGGGGTCCCCGTGGCAAAGCTCCTTGTCCCCATGTGGATGAGGACAATGGCCTCTTCCCCACAACCCTGGCATGGGGTAGGTTAGAACATCCCTGAGTGGCCAAGCCCCCTATGAAAGCATGGTGTTGGGTCTCTGAGGGATGCCATAGGGACTGGGGTTACCCAATAGAATCACTAAGCATGGCACTGTCATTCAGAGAGTGTCAAGTTACGGGAGCAGTGGTGCTTGGTGGTAGTGTTTTTTTGTGTGTTCTCATCATGTTGAGGGCATGCGGCCTGGTATAGTTTAGAAAGGCGGGTGCTTCCTCGACTTACCTCTTTCCTGGTATGGATTACTGGGGGGGGGGGGGCGGTGCTATTTTTTTTATTTAATGCAGTAAGAAAATTTGTTTACATGCTGCTGACAGCGGGCATTCACCCAACGACAGCAAGAATGACTCATGGTTTTTAGGATGTTTGTGGGTGTCAGCTCCTTAAGAACTTGTGACTCATCCTTGCTGCTTGGCAGCGGGAGCCATAAACAGGTCTGGGAATCACCCAATCCACAGCTTATAGCACAAAGATCACATACCAAAGTATCTACTTCACTGGAGACTGGACACACTGCTCTAAAACTAGAGAGTGCTTTGATGTAACTGGGATAGTACAAACAAGTCTGGAAAATATCATAATTTAGAGCCTTGTGCACGAAGTTCACATTTCAGTATATTGTTCCCTTGTTCATTGGCTCACTCACAAAGTGAGTCTTCAGATAAAGGTGTACACCAGAGACCAATTAACCAATCCTGCTACTGAGTAGAGTCTAGCTCAAGCAGCTGAAGAAAAATCTTAAATGAATGGAAAAAAAACACCTACCAAGTACAATGAACATTGATAAAAGAGAAAAACATTTAAAAAAATATAGAAATAGATTTCTTAAGCAGAGCTCAGGAGAAAGCATTCAACCATCTCTTAGGACACTAGCAAAAAATGGAGGCATGACAGTTGGGGGTGGGGTTTTATTGAGCTGGCCTTCCATGTTTTTTTCTGTTTGCCAGTGTCTGCATCCTGAATGCAGCAACCCACATGTCAATATATTCAATAATTAAATTGGTCTCCAAGGGGTAGATCCACGTACATCGGCGCATTTATAGAGACCGGCGTGGCGCATCTCATTTACGTTACGCCGGCTCAACTTAGAGAGGAAAGTGCCGTATCCTCAGAGTATTTGCGCCCGACGATGCGCCGGTGCAACGTAAATTACGAGGTGTAAGCCAGCATAATTGAAAGTAGGAAGGAAGTGGGCGTGTTCCATTGAAATGAGCCGTGACCCCATGCAAATGAAGGGCTGACCGGACGGCGCATACGCAATGACGCTGACTATGTTCAGCGCCTCTCTGCGCATGCTCAGAGCTCGGCCCGGCGTAATTAGTGAGATACGGCCAGGGCATAAATACGCCCAAACATGCAGCTGGGAAGAAGAGGAAGCTGAATTACTCCCCACAGGAGAGGGCTATCATTGTCAGGGCCATGGCCCAATATGATCGGTACCTCCATGGGCCAGAGAGTGCCAATACCACCGTGGCCAGGAGGAAGGAGATCCTGGCATTGATCGCAGATGATGTGAATGCTTTGGGGAGTGAGGCCAGGACCCCCAATGAGATCTTGAAAAAGATCAATGATCTGCGGCGCGTGGTTCAAGGTAAGCTGGCTAAGATGACCACTCATGCCAGGGGCACTGGAGGGGGACCAGCAGCTACTGTGACGGGGAGTGGGTGGTTGCCCAGTGCCTTCACAGGCATCAAGTGGAGGGAGTTCCAGGCTTTGACTCAGTTGAGGAGGTCTTGAGGACAGGTAAGTGTGTTTTTTTTTCTATCTGGTGTGTAGCATGTGAGGGGGTGGAAGGGAACATGTGACAAGTGTGTGGATCCTCCAACATGTGAATGTTTTGTGTCATCCACAGATGTGCAGGAGGGTGCTGGGCCATCTGGCCAGTCCACAGCCTCCCCCGGACATCAGTCTGAGGCAGACCACCTGAGCCACGAGTCATCTGTGGAAGGGAGTGGCCACAGCTCTCCTCAGGAGGAGGTTGAAGAGGAGGAGGTGATGAGTGGCAATGAGGTCCTTCTCCATTTGGAGGAGTCTTCCCCTATGGCTGGCACCAGTCAGGCCTCCATCAGGGGTAGCCCCTCCCAATCCTCCCCCAACAAGGCTTCCCCCCCAAGGGTCTCCCCTTCTCCTAGGCCCCAAGCCACATCAGGACCCAGGAAGGCGACCAGGAAGACAAGGGGGGTGGCAGACGTTCTGCCAGAAAACCTGCGGAGGGACCAGGCCCGCCAGACCCGCCATCTGGCTCAGGTTGCCATGAGTATGGAGCACATGGCAGACAGCATGGCCTCCATAAAGGAGTCTGTGCAGGATGTGGCATGCAACTCCTTAGCTGTGATCACCTGCATGTATGATCTGCAGACCACCACAGCAGGCGTGGGTCAGAAGGTGCGCGCCCTGACAGAGGCTGTCAGAGCCAACACGGCAGCCATCCAGGCGGGGGTGAGGCTGCAGGAGGACACCAATGTGGTCCTCACCCACATCGCCCTGGCGTTGGAGGGCAGGCCGCCAGGTGTGCAGAGACCAGGGGATGCTCCTCAAAACTCCTGATTCCCCCCCCCATGAGTCTCCCCTGAGGAGCTGGGGCCATGGCCTGCCGCAAGCGTGGGGCACGGCAGCGTCTGTAGTTTTTTTTTGTTGTTTTATTTTTACTCAGGTTATGAGTGTTTTATGTGTCTTTGTTATTTTACTCAGGTTATGGTTAGTAGTGCAGGCTACAGTGTGAATGATGTTTGAACGTGGGGGTGACATTACTGCCGGAAAAGGGGTGTCACCCTCATTTGTGGTGGATAAGTGATCCCCAGGACCAGGGAGAAGTGATCCCCAGGTTGGGTGTGAATGGTGTATGAATGTCCAGCAACATAATTGGAGCCTTGTCGTGGCGTTGCTGCTCACAAGTCCTGAATGGTGGACTTGGGCTAATCCAATTTGATGAGAATGTGGGGTGTGTGTGCTAGGGACCACAGTGGTGTGCATGCATGCATTCTGCTTGTGCCATGTTGAATGTGTGTGTTTAATGTGCAAAGAAGCCTACTGCAAGGCATCTCCTGACTGCTGTTCCCTCAGAAGACGGGGTAGCCTCGGTTATGGGGGGATTGTCTGGTTCGGGGGTCAGGTCATCACGTATGTCAATCTCCAGGCCCTTTCTCATGGCAAAGTTGTGCAGCATGCAACATGCACCGATGATCTGGCGCACAAAGTTTGGGGAATACAACAGGGTACCCCCAGACTTATCCAGGCATCGGAAACGGGACTTCAGGAGGCCAAAGGTGCGTTCCACCACTCCACAGGTATGTGTGTGTGTGCATTATTGTATCTTTGCTCTCCTGGGGTTTCAGGATTCCGGAATGGAGTCATGAGATGGGGTCCAAGTGCATATGCAGAGTCACCTGGAAGGCAAAAGACAGGAGGATGTTAGTCGTGCATGTGCCCCTCGTGATGTCTGCATCATGGGGGCGGACAGTCATGCCTGACACCCATGTCACTCAACAACCAGCCAACTGTCCCCATACAGGTTCTGTTCGAATTCTGTTGGGATGGGGCTTTGACGGTATATGTAGCTGTCGTGGCTGGACCCTGGGTGTTTGGCACGGACGTGCCATATGAGGCATTGGGCATCGGCTATCACCTGTACGTTGATGGAATGCCAGTGCTTCCGATTGCGGTATATGTGCTCTGTGTCACGGGGGGGCCGTAGTACCACATGTGTGCAATCAATGGCCCCCACAGTGTGGGAATCCTGCAATTCTGTAGAAATCATGCATTGCCTTCACCCGCAGATGCTCCTGGGTGGGTATGATGATTTGGTTGGCCATGCATCTGAGGATTGCGGGGACAACCTGGTGCACACATCTGCTAATGGAGGATTGTGCCATCCCAGCCACAACTCCACTTGTACACTGAAATGAGCCACTGGCAAGGAAATGGAGTGTTGCCAGTACCTTGACCAGTGGCTCCACTGCATGTGAGCAGCGTGTCTGGTTGGTGATGTCATCTTTCAGGGTTGTGGTTAATTCCAGGATGGCAGTAGGGCTGAATCTGAAGATGTGATACACCTCCGAATCCCCCATGCCAAAGACGTCTATGCGCGGTCGGTATATCCTCTCCCGTGACCTCCTCCTCCATGCCCTCCTCCTTCTACGCGCATCTAAAGCCAGTAGTATAGCTATGACCATGGATGCCCCTGGCATGTTGGCATACAGATTGTTGTCCTGCAAGTGTGGCTGCTCAGCTTGTCCCTAACGGTGCTGCTGAAGCTGACCTGCACACGTCTGGTGCAAAGTTAAAGCTGCTTTTATGAGGGGTAACTTTAGACCGGACGTACAGCTTACGCGCATAGCGCGTAGCCTGCGCCGGACAAACGTAATTTTGTGGATCGCCATATCTACCTCATTTGCATATTTGCATAGCAAAACAATGGTGCGTCCAGCGTATTTTTGCGCCCACGATGCGCCAGTGTAGAAAAATTACGTCGGTCGGAAAAACCTATGTTTCAGGCGTATCTCGCTTTGGGGATACTGTGCATAGATACGACGGCGCATATTTACACTTACGCGTAAGTGCTTTGTGGATCTGCCCTCAAGTACTTAAAGTTCAGTCAAATCTAACTAAGGCTATAACTGCTCCCACCCCCATTCTAAGCCTATTATATCTTACCTTGTAAAGAAAAGATGTGTATACTTACTTATTCTGAAGCTGCTTTGGTCCAGTCCCACGATTTCTCCAGCAACAGCTTCTGTGCAGAGGAAATTTGACAACAATGGCTGCAAATGCCTGGGAGATGATGTTACGCATAGGCTTACTATGGGGCATCCATTGTTGGCTGTCCCTCCTCTACATCTCTCCAGGGACGCTTCTGTAACTATGTACATACAGTATTTACTAGGGATGAGCCGAACAACCCCCAGTTTGTTTTGCACTAAAACATGCGAACAGGCAAAAATTTATTCGAACACGCGAACACCGTTAAAGTCTATGGGACTCGAACATAAAAAATCAAAAGTGCTAATTTTAAAGGTTAATATGCAAGTTATTGTCATAAAAAGTGTTTGGGGACCTGGGTCCTGCCCCAGGGGACATGTATCAATTCAAAAAAAAGTTTTAAAAACTGCAGTTTTTTCAGAAGCAGTAAAACAAGAAAAAAAGTGTAGCGCTACTGATATGTGCAAAATTATGAACAAATAAGACCCTCATGTGTGAAGGACAGGTGATAAAAGTCCACAGAGAAAACAAGGTGCTTAAACTTGATGACAATAAAACATAATAGTGAAATGATTAAAGTCCAATATTAAATACAATAGTAATGTCCCAATAAAAAGTGACTGAGTATTGAGAAGAAGGTGTAGTAGATGATAAACAGGAGGACCACCACCAAAATGAATCGGAGGCTTACCAGATGATGTGAACCTAAATAAGCTTATACCTAATAGGTCACAAAGGCTTAAAGGTAGCGATGTCCTAGCTTCAGGGTGACTTCAGCAAAACAGGAGGATGATTTCCAGTTGATGCAGTGTGAGATCAAACCATAGGAGCACAGGCCAGTGCTGGACAATTGATCAGCAGAAATGAGATGATAGGCTCACAAAATAGAATATCCAGAGGTTCAAAGCATAATATCCCAGAAAGGAAAAAAGGGAAATGGACATAGTGTGATACTGTATAACATTTTTACTGGAGATGAACAACGACGGTACTGAACCCCAGATGACGATCGTTGGATCGAAACGCGTCGGGACCCGCTGACCCCACTGTTCACGTTTTTATATGCTTGTATCGTCTGATGACATGTGAGTGTGATTTTTTACTTGTTCATCTCCAGTAAAAATGTTATACAGTATCACACGTAAGTGCCGTATCCACAGCGCATTTACGCCCAAAATTGCGCAAGTGTAACTTAAATTCCGAGACGTAAGGCAGGGTTTTTGCAAGTGGGAAGGAAGTGGGCGTGCTTCATTGTAATGAGCCGTGACCCCATGCAAATGAAGGGCCGGTCGTACTGCGCATGCGTGCACAAATCTGCTCCTCACTGGGCATGTGCAGAACTTTGCTCGGCGCAATCAGTGAGATAGGTAAAAGGCCAAGGGTACTTACTTAGTTTGAGGATCGCCCTGTGTATAAAAAGCCCCAGACATACACACTTCCCTTGCAAAAGTTTATCCCTGTGTTCCCCTTCCTAGAGCAAGTTGCTTCTGCTCTGATCGTTTGTTGGTGTGTGTTGGTGAATTGTGTGTGAGATAAAATTTTTGGAGGAGTAGTAGATTGTATTTGGTGTTTTTTTTGCTAAGTGTATTTTCTGATTGTTTTTTCCTAAGTGTATTTTCTGTTTGTTTTTTTTCTGAGTGTATTTTCTGTTTGTTTTTTGCGTGTTTGTTTTTGAATTTGTAGTAGCTGTCTGCTTGTGTGTTTAGATTTTTGTGTGTGTTTCTTCTGTGAGTTTTTTTGTTTGTTTGTTGTGTGAGTTTTTTTGTTTGTTTGTTTGTTGTGTGTGTATTTGTGTTGGTGCTGAGTGGTGGGTGTGATGGCACCAAAGCGAAGGAAGCTCAATTTTTCCACGATTGAGAAGCAGATACTTGCTCGGGGCATCGTCCAATATGGGCGTTTTTTGCATGGCCCTGATAGCCGGAACACCTCCCCGGCCCAGAGGAAGGACATGATAAAAAAATCATGGATCAGATCAATGCGGCGGGGGGGGGGGATACGAGGACCCCCGCTGGCATACAAAAGAAGATCTTAGGAGCGTGGTCCGTGACAAGATGGCCAAAATAAATGCACATGCCACGGGCACTGGAGGAGGCGGACCCTGCCCCGTCAGGCTCAGTGAGGAGGAATGGGCAGTGTCCCGGTGTTTCACGCAGGTGGTGGGCCTGCGTGGCTATCAATCCGATGTTGCTGTGAGGACAGGTACGTTTTTGGTTTTTCTATCTGGTGATTAGCATGTGTGGGGGGGGAAGGGAAGATGTGCCAAGTGTGTGGATCCTCCAACCTGTGATTGTTTTGTGTCCTCCACAGATGGCCAGGAGATTGCAGGCCCATCAGGCCAGGAGGTTGCTGGCCCGTCAGGCCAGGCTGCTGCACCATCCCCAGGACAAGAGGCTGCTGAGGAGTCCCAAGAAGGGCAGGAGTCCCCAGGGGAGGGGAGTGGCCACAACTCCCCTCATGAGGAGGTTGAGGGGGAGGAGGATGAGGGGGGGCTGAAGAAGAAGATATGCAGATTGGCAGGGAAGTCCTTTTGGCCTCTGATTTGTTTCCCCCTGAGGCTACCCCTGAGGCTGGCAGCAGTCAGGCCACCATCAGGGGTAGCCCCTCCCACTCCTCCCCCAACAGGCCTCAACCCACAAGGGTCACTCTCTCCCCTCCTCCCAGGGCACAAGCCTCAGGGGCAGGCATGATGGCGACCCAGGAGACCAGGGGGGTGGTCGAGCGTCTGCCAGCCAATCTGCAGAGGGACAATGCCCGGCAGACCCGCCATCTGGCTCAGATAAAAGATACTCTGAGCCAGATGCAGACAAGCCTGGGTGCAATGAGGGAGGCAATCACTGATGGGGCCACAAACTCCTTGGCGGTCATCACATGCTTGTGTGAGCTGCAGACCGCCACAACAGGCATGGCCCAGGAGGTGACTGCCCTGACCCAGGCTGTCCAGGACAATACCCGGGCTGGCCAGGCCAATGCGGCTGCCCTCACAAACTGTCTGACAAGGATAGCAGTGGCCTTGGAGGGCAGGCCAGCAGCAGGACAGTCACCAGGGGAGGCTCCTCCTTCCTGTGCTCACCCACCCCCCCAGGATGATCCTCCTTCCCCTGCTCACACCCCCCCCAGGATGATCCTCCTTCCCCTGCTCACACCCCCCCAGGAGGCTCCTCTGGTTGGCCGTGGCCGTGCCCGTGCCCGTGGGCGGCCCAGGCGTAGCAATCGCCGCCGCCATTAATTTTGCAGGGGTACTTTTGTTTTTTTATTTTTATGATTTTGTTTTGTATACTGTACTTATGATTTGTTTCATGTGTGTGAATGATGTGTGAATGTGGGGGGGTGGCATTCCTGATTAAATAAGGGTGTCACCCTCAGTTTTGGTGGAGTAGGGATCCCCAGGACCAGGGAGAAGTGATCCCAGGTCCTTGAATGGTGTATGAATGCACAGTGACATAATTGGAGCCGTGGCGGGGCATTACTGCTCCCAAGTACCATTGGGGGGGTACTTGGATCTAATCCAATTCGATGTGCATGTGATGTGTCTGTGCTAGGGACCACAGTGGGTGTGCATTCATGCATTCTCATTGTGACATAATTAATGTGTCTGTTTACTGTGCAAAGATGCATTCTCATTGTGACATGTTTAATGTGCGTTTACTGTGCAAAGATGCCTTCTGCGAGGCGTCTCCTGGCTGCTGTTCCCTCAGCAGACCGGGTAGAGTTGGTTGGGGGAGATTGTCAGGTTCGGGGGTCAGGTCATCACATATGTCAATCTCCAGGCCCCTTCTCACTGTGAAGTTGTGCAGAATACAACATGCTCCGATGATCTGGCACACAAAGTCTGGGGAATACAACAGGGTACCCCCAGACTTATCCAGGCATCGGAAACGTGACTTCAGGAGACCAAATGTGCGTTCCACCACTGCACAGGTGCGTATTTGTGCAGCATTGTAGTTTTCCTCTCCTGGGGTTTGGGGGTTCCGGTATGGAGTCATAAGATGGGGTCCCAGTGCATATGCAGAGTCACCTGGAAGGGAAAAGCCAGAAGGATATTAGTCATGCATGTGCCCCTCGTGATGTCTGCATCATGGGGGGGGGGCAGTCATACCTGACACCCATGTCACTCACCAACCAGCCAGCTGTCCCCATACACGTTCTGTTCCAATTCTCTGGAGATGTTGCTTTGACGGTATATGTAGCTGTCATGGCTGGATCCTGGGAATTTGTCACAGACGTGCCATATGAGATATTTGGCATCCACTATCACCTGGACATTGATTGAATGCCAGTGCTTCCTATTTCGGTAAATGTGCTCTGTCTCATGGGGGGGCTGTAGTGCCACATGTGTGCAATCAATGGCCCCGATGGTGTGTGGGAATCTAGCAATTTGGAAAAAATCGGTCATTGTGTCCATTCGCTGGACCTCCTGGCAGGGTTTGATGAATTGATTGGCCATGCGTCTCAGGATTGCAGGGACAACCTGGTGCACACATCTGCTCATGGAGGATTGTGCCATCCCAGCCACACCTCCACTTGTGCGCTAAAAAAGAGCCAGTGGCCAGGAAATGCAGTGTTGCCAGTACCTTGATCAGTGGCTGCACTGCATGTGAGCGTTGTGTTGGGCTGGTGAGATCATCCTGCAGGATTGTGGTTATTTCCATGATGGCTTCACGGCTGAATCTGAAGGTGCGATACACCTCTGCTTCCCCCATGCAAAACACATCTAGGCGTCTGCGGTATACCCTCTCCTGTGCCCTCCTCCTCCTCCTCCGTTCCCTCCTCCTTCTTAGCGCGTCTAAAGTCACTAGTGCAGTTATGATCATGGATGGCCCTGGCATGTTGGCAGACAGATTGTAGTCCAGCAAGTGTGTGTGCTCAGCTCTTTCTTAATGGTGTTGCTTTAGCTAACCTTTACATGGCAGGTGTAAAATTAGGGCACCTTTTATAAAGTGTAACTTCCCGCCGGGAAACTAACAAAAGCGCACAGGGCGTAATCTACGGCGCACACACTTAATTTTGTGGATCGCCCTATCTCCCTCATTTGCATCTTTGCCTATCAAAACAGCGGCGTGTCTAGCGTAATTTGCGTGCGAAGAAGCGCCGGTGTAGTTTTTTTAGGTAGGACGGAAATACCGGAATTTCAGGCGTATCTCGTTTTGAGGATCAGGCGCAAAGATACGCGCGACGCAAATTTCAATTACGACGCGTATCTCGAGTTAAGTCGGCGCATCTGCTTTGTGGATCTTGCCCAGAATTCCACTGTATAGCTTGGTGTCACCTGCAAACACTAAAATTGGATTTGTAATCCCAGATCCTGTATCAATTTAAAATATGTTAAATAGTAAGTATCCCAAATCTGAACCTTGGAGAGCACCACTAATAATGCAGTTTATACATTTACAAACTGAAAAGTCTGTAGACTTTAATTTGCACATTAGCTATGTGTGGGGAACTCTTTGACAAAATCCAAGTATACTACATCCACAGCCACTCCTTTGTTTTTTGCTTACCTCCTCATAAAAACAAATCAGATTTGTTTGACAAATTCAGTCTTTCGTGAATCTATGCTAACTATTAGAGATGGGTCAAACACTCCCCTGTTTGGTTCGCACCAGAACTCAAGAACAGAGAAAAAGCTCTGACTCGAACAGCGAACCCTTATATAGCATACGGGACCTTAACACGAAAAATCAAAAGTCCCCATTTTGGAGGCTTATATGCAAGTTATTGGCCATAAAAAGGTTATGGGGGTTCGGGTACTGCCCTGGGAGGCATGTATCAATGCAAACATATTTAAAAAAATATATAGTTTTACAGAAGCAATGATTTTAATGATGCTTAAGGTGCAACAATAAAAATGAAAAATGTATTTAAATATAGTGTATGGGGGGTCCCCTTAGTCTGCCTGTAAAGTGCCACATCTGTACTGTGGATAGAACCTGTTGCAACAAAATTGCCATTTCTAAAGGGGAAAAAAATGAATGAAATGACATTTAAATTGGCGGCAATACAATACCAGAAACAGAAAAATTGTATATAAAAAAAGCATGCAACCTGGTAGGTCAGGAAAGGTGGGGTGAGCGAGCACCCCCCTTCTGAACCATACAAGGCCACATGCCATCAACATGGGGGGTTGATTTGGGGTGAGGGCTCTGCCCCTCCACCACAAAACACCTTGTCCCTATGATGATGGGGACAATGGCCTCTTCTCGACAACCCTGGTTGGTGATTGTGTGGGTCTAGGCAGGGGGCTTATTAGAATCTGGAATTATCCACCAGATCCCGCTCCCCATGTGAATGAGTAGAGAGTACATAGTGCCTCTACCCATTCACTAAATAGTGCAGTAATTGCTGTAATATTGAAAGGGCAGAAGTGGGCGGGGTCTAGCTGCACAGTCATGCTGTACTAGAGCTCCGCTCTGTGGGGAAAGAAAACCGCAAATAATTGATTTTAATAGAGCTGCAAACGAACAGAAAACGACGGGTCGAGTTCCCGGGAGGTGAGGAGAATCATTTTATTGAAATATGGTGCTGGGGGGGGGCGTGACTAACCGCCGAGCTGTATGGACGCCTGAGATCCCAGCTCCTGCACTGAACGGAGAATCGATCGCTCCAAGCACTGACCAGCACACCCACAATGCAATACCAAGACCCCCAAACATCGGGGAACCAGACGGGGACCACCCGCAAACGGAAAGAATACAGACTGCCGAGAAAACTGACAGATTTTTTTGCTATGGCGCCGGGAAGCCAAATCCAAGATGGCGCCCGCGACCGCTCCCCGCGAGGAGACAGAGCCTACACGGACATACCTGACGAGGAAGACCCGTCCACCTTGCCACACAGTGTCCCCCAGCTCACTGGATCGTCCTCAGCCTCAAATAGTCCAGCGAAAGCGCGGATGCGCCTGGACACCGGCGCTCAGAACCCTGAGGTGAGACCTACCATAGATAATCTCCTCACGCTGCCTCCGGCCTCCTCCCCCATTGCGGCCTTCCCCACTACAAACCAGCCTGTGATTGACACGCTGCTAAAAGATATGCTGATCTCCCTACACAGCTCCTTGCACAATGACATCTCCACCATGTTTACAGCATTTAAAACTGAAATGGTGCACGTGGGGGCTAGGATGGGACATATTGAGCATAAAATGAGTGCCATGACAGATACAGTAAATGACCTGGTGGATGCCCATGACCACACTAGAGATGAACAGCAGTGGGTACGGGCCAAAATGGCGGACCTCGAGGACAGATCACGCCGCAATAATGTCAAAATACGCGGTATACCAGAAACGGTGGTCCCGGCGGATCTGAACTCTTATGCTAGAAAACTGATTTCTACCCTGCTGCCTGAACTCCCTCCCGTGGAGACCATCATCGATCGCATCCACCGCCTACCAAAACCCCCTCATCTCCCTGCGGAGGTCCCACGCGACACCCTGATGAGGATCCATTTTTTTCATGCTAAAGATATGCTGCTGGCAAAAAACAGACGCATGGAACAATTGCCACCACCTCACTCAAAAATACAGCTTTTTGCCGATATCTCCCAATACACCAGGCAACAAAGGCGTCAGCTTCAAACGATCACCAAGCCTCTCAACAACCACAAGATACCCTACCAATGGGGATTCCCGACTAAACTCACGGTGACCAAAAATGGCGTGAAGCACAGCATCCACACAGTGGAAGAAGGTATCAAACTCCTGAGGCAATGGAAAATCCTTCCTGACAGCGACACCCCACCGCATGCATCGCCCTCAGAGGCCTCCCAGAACCCCTTCAAAAGCTCTCGCTCCACTACTACCAAATGATCTTGAGGTCAGTGCGTTCATCCTGCCAGTTTGATTCTGCACTCCGATTCAGTGCCTGCTCGTTGCAGATAGTTCACGGACTTTCACCCTCCGCCAACACTCAGTAGTTCTACTGGTATACTACTGACCCCTGTTCTTTTTTTTTTGATTCTCCCTCACTTGTGCCCTTCCTCCCTCCCTGTACCAACCTTACACTAACTGTTGTACTCTTGTTTCTCTTCCTGTTCACCCTGTACCCCGGAGAGCGAGCACCTACCACGTCACAGCCTTCTCTGAAAGCTCCTCATCAGTGACTCTCGGGTTCCGCCGGACTTCACGGATTCCCCTACTGACCTCACTATACTACCCGCGAACTGTAAGTAACTCTCTATCTTTTTGCACTTTACACCAAACCCAAGATGCCGAAGTTTCTTTCACTCAACGTTAAAGGACTAAACCACCCGGTCAAGAGGGCCTCCCTCTGGAAAACTGCCCACGATTCCCATTGTGATGTCCTCTGTGCACAGGAGATGCACTTTAAAATTACCGCGGAGCCCTCCTGCACTAACAAAAATTTCCCCAACATCTTCAAGGCCTCTGGCCCTGACAAGAAAAATGGCGTACTCATTGCCTTCAAAACCACAGTGTCTTTCCAACTCCATGACACCCTGATTGACCCCAATGGCAGATATCTCGCAGTGGACTGTTCCATGAATAACATCAGATATACCATTGTGACGGTCTATGCCCCTAACAAAAAGCAAATCAGCTTCCTGGTTAAGTTGATGAAGAAAATTAACCGCTTCAAACACGGACGTCTCATCGTCTGCGGAGACTTCAACATAGTCCCTGACAACTCCATAGACGCTTCTTCCAGATCTAGCAGACCAACGTCTCCTATGGGCTCCTTCATGCATTCACACGATTTGTATGACGTGTGGCGCTGCCACCATACTACCGAGAGGGACTACTCTTATTTTTCTCCATGCCATAATTCCTACACGCGAATTGACTATTTTTTGATTGACAAGTGGACTCTGACTACAGCTTCATCATCTGAGATTTCTACCATTACATGGTCGGACCATGCCCCAGTCACTCTGACTTTGTGCGACTCCCCATCCTCAGCCACCACAAGGATGTGGAGAGCTAATGCAGATATCATACATTCCCCAACCTACTCAGTACACCTCAGAGACTGCCTAGAAGAATTTTTTATCCTTAATGCTGGTTCTGTTGATGATGCTTCAACTCTATGGAATGCCCATAAGGCATTCATACGGGGGGTCTTTGTCCAACTTGGAGCTAGGGAGAGGAGGAGGAGATCCCAGCGTCTAGACACCCTCACGGCCGAAATTAAAGTGCTAGAATCCCATAACCAATCTCACCCAAACCCTGATACCAAACGCAAACTAGACCTCCTCAGACAAGAACTGAGAACCCACCTCTTAGATTCTTTTCAGAAGGCCCATACCCACTTTAGAGCCCAACACTACTCCACTGGTAACAAGGCAGGGAAGGCTATGGCCACCAAGATCAAAGGTCATTACTCCAAAACCAAAATTGCCCACCTCTACCACCCGATTTCGAATCAAAAACTAACGGACCCCTCAGCTATTGCGGAAGCCTTCCGTCATTACTATAACACGCTTTACAATTTAAAAGAAGATACCTCTATTCCCCAACCCTCCCCTCAGGATATATCATCATTCCTAGAGGAGATTAAACTCCCTCGTCTCTCCGGAGACCAACTGGAAACATTGAACGCCCCATTTACCCCCCAAGAAATCCTGCTCACAATCTCTAAACTGCCTACTAACAAATCCCCAGGCCCCGATGGACTCACTAGCGAGTACTACAAAAAGTTTGGAACTATCCTAGCTCCCTTCCTTACCAACGTGTGCAATAACGCTGCCTCATCCTCCTCTCTCCCTCCAGAAATGCTATCCGCACTGGTTGTTACGTTGCCGAAGCCAGGCAAGGAACCTACTACTCCACAAAATTTTAGACCCATATCGCTCCTTAACCTTGATACCAAAATTTATGCCAAGCTCATTGCCAATAGGCTGATTGATCTAATGCCATTACTCATACACAATGACCAATCTGGCTTCACAAAAGGCAGACAAACTTTTGACGCTACTCGAAGGATCATTAATATCATCCATGGTGCTGGCTCGAGTCGAACGCCTTCTCTGCTCCTTTCCCTGGATGCGGAGAAGGCGTTCGATAGAGTCCACTGGGAGTACATGAGAGCTACCCTTGTCAAATTTGGTTTTCAGGGGACTATCCTGTCGGCTATAATGGCATTATACTCTTCCCCCTCTGCACAGGTATACACCTCGGAAATGATCTCTAAACCATTCTCTATCACTAATGGCACCCGCCAGGGCTGCCCTTTGTCCCCGCTTATTTTCAACTTAGTGATGGAACCATTAGCGGAACACGTCCGGGTTCACTCCAATATAATGGGCTTCCAAATTGGGGCGGTTGACCATAGAATTAATTTATTTGCTGATGACGTGATCCTGATGATTACAAACCCCCTCACCTCCCTGGCTTCGGTACAAACTTTATTGAAAAGATTTAGTAATGTCTCATACTACAAAGTAAATGAACACAAGTCCCACATTCTAGACCTAGGCTTAGATGCAGTCACGAGCAACATCCTCAGAACTACTTACCCATACTCCTGGGCTGACGAGGGGATAACATACCTGGGTATCTCACTCTTCAGGTCCTTGAAAAACATCGCTACTCATAACTACGATAGACTTAGACGACTGTTGACCCAAGAAACTGCACAAATCTCCAAACATGAATTCTCCTGGGTGGGTCGCCTCGCGGCCTTTAAAATGATGGTGCTACCTAAGCTACTATACACCTTTCGCACACTACCTATACCCCTCTCACGTTCCTATCTCAATTCCCTCCAGTCCATTCTAACCAACTTTCTATGGCAAGGTAAGAAATCTAGATGCAGTCATACGAAACTCATCAAACACAGGTCGGTGGGTGGGATGGGACACGTCGATATCAGAGACTACTACCTAGCAACGGTACTTGCACAAATGACGGAATGGTTCACAGCGAAACCTACCACACTCTGGAGCAATATAGAAAACACTGCGACACCGGGTCCAAACCTATCCACTTGGCTATTCAGTGCGGTCGCACAAAACTCACCACTGACCCTGTACTCCCCTACCATTCAGGCCGCTGTCAGAGCATGGAAATTGCTCCATCACACCCACTGGAAGAACCAAATAACCAAACCTGTACCTGTCCCCCTTAGGACACTACGACTGTTGTCTCCGGACTTGACTCTCCCCACCTGGCTAACTGACTGTATGACACTCACCTCTGACCTCCGCCAGATCACGACTACCAAATCATTCTCGCACATCCAATCTGACTTCGGGGCGCCTGCCAAAGACTATTTTACCTATTATAGGCTATAAACATGCCTGGCAGCAAACCCTTCCCTGGAGGGCTCTTTGCCCCTCAAAGTATGGAAATACTTTTTCTCGGACGCTCCCAAGGTCCGAGGCACTTCGCTGATATACTCCACTTTACAAGACAAGACCACATTCCAGAAATTCAAAACCCTCACCGACTGGGAAACTGACCTCCAGGGCCAATTCTCTGACCAACAATGGCAAATGGCAATTCAGTCTACATACAAATATACATCCTGCACCTCCCTATGGGAACTCACTCAAAAATTGCTAATGCGATGGTATATGACGCCACACAGGATAGCAAAATTTTACACACACACCTCTGACTCCTGCTGGAGAGACTGTGGCCTGCCGGGCACACTTCTACATATCTTCTGGTCCTGCCCACACATACGACAACTCTGGACTGACATAGAGAGGACGCTACAGGAGATTCTTCATTTCCCCATCGCAATATCTCCACATCTAGCCATCCTTAATCTGACTATTGAAGATATACCACCGATCCTCCGACTAGTAACCACTCATGTTCTACTGGCCACACGGCTCTTGATTGCTAGGAAATGGAAAACGAAAGACACACCCACACTCACAGAAGTCATCGCATTAGTGCAATCGCACTTCACCTATGAAACTATCCTCTCTCGGGGAAAACCCACATTCACTAAGGTGATAAACCTATGGAACCCCTGGATTCTTTGGTACACGAACACACACGACAAATGATTACATAACGGTATAGAATATACTCTCTTGACGCTGCTCTCCACCTCCCTCACCCTTTATCTGCTCCCCCTTCCCCCCCCCAACTCCCCCCCCCCCATTACCCCCCCCCCATCTAACACTACTGGTGCACTATGTCACTGCAGTTCCTTACCGCCAGTGTCATAGGTGAGCACATTGACTAGTTGACGTTTACGTTCCACACTGGACTATGCGTGTTTAAGACGTGCACACATGCACATGTTTATTATACTGTTTTGGTATATTGCCAGGTTAAGTTATCCTTCTTACTTTGTTATTGTACCTACTTACCTGTACAAGTGAAAAATCTCAATAAAAAACATTTGAAAGAAATATGGTGCTGGGGGGTGCCAGAAATAAGGGTAAATCCAACCCTAATAGCACGGCCCAGCAGATGAAGGGCTCTGTAAAAAAGGCGGCATTCTCCTCAGCCACCTCAGCTACCTCAGAGTCTAATACTGAGGGGAAAGGCAAGCAACGCTTGTATCAGAAACCAGGTACTTACCGAGACCGATATGCAGAGGGTGGCTCACCTTTACGACCAAGCGCGCCCGCCCCCTGAGGTTGAGACAGGAGGCAGAAGCACAAGGCGGTACCGGTGCCAGCGAAGAAGCGGTGCTTGCAGGTAGTAGCAGCAGATGTAGTAGCTTCTGTGGGGCTGCAGCCGGAGACAGGAGATAACTGAAGACACGTCAGGGATGCAGGTACGGATCAGGTCAAGATGAAGACTAAGGAAGTTCCAAAACACAAGCCGGGGTTCAAGGGGCAGAGAAGGTAGCAGATCCAAGTCACAAGCCAGAGTCCAAGGGCAGGAGAAAGTACAAGTCCGGGTCACAAGCCAATAGGTCAGGTCAGGAGAGTTCAAGCAAAGTAGGTGAGACAAGCCAAGTTCAAAAGTTCCAGGAGAGAGCTGAGTCGGGAAGCAATCCACAAGGTAAGGTTCTCAGGAAACAGGATACGGGTCAGAAGCTGACGATAAACCAGCAACCTGTCTACTGACAGGAGCTGGTTTAAATAGGGCGGTCACGCTGGTGATTGGCCCCGAGAGGTCACATGCGTATGCGCACACGCCTAAAGTGCCCAGTTAGCCGCCGGGAAGCCAATCTACTACGCTGGTGTGTTAAAGGAGGAAGTACAGCGCTTTGGCCCTGACAGCTTGTTAAAGGGAATGAAATCCGCAGCTTCTCTGAGGAACATGGACACGGACAGTGAGGAGGAGGACTTGTCTAATACCCCACAAATAGCTACATTAAGTAAGACAGTCCCCTCAGAGCTCCTAAGTCAATTCGAGAAAATGCTGAATAAAGCGCTAAAGCGCACCTCAGAGCAAATCACCACTAGTCTAACTAAGGAAATAAGAGACTTGGGCTGCCGCACAGAGACTTTAGAGGCAAAAATGGACGAAATTGAAATTTATACTCAAAATTTCCAATCAGAACTAGATGCGCTTAAAGAGGAGAACTTGGTACTTCATAGCAAACTAGAAGATTTTGAGAACCGCGCCAGGAGATCGAATTTGAGATTCAGGGGAATTCCTGAGACGGTCCTGGACCTTTCATGTACCATTCTAGCACTGTGTCAGGAGCTAGTGCCGGGACTGCCTGTAGAACGCCTGGAATTTGATAGAATACATAGGGCATTAGCCCCAAAAAAATCTGAGGGACCCCCCAGGGATATCATTGCAAAATTCCACTACTACAGAACAAAAGAGCAGGTTCTGGAAGCAGCCAGAGAGAAGAGCAGTTTAACATTCCAGGGAAACAATTTCCAGATATTCGCCGATCTATCGCAACTGACAATTACCAAACGGCGTGCAATGAAACCCCTTTTAGTGGAATTACAACAGCGAAACATAAAGTACCAATGGGGATTTCCCTTCTCCCTCAGATTTACATTCCAGGGCTCAAAGATAGTGTGCAGATCACCTGATCAATTACACCAAGCTTTAATTGATCTGAAGCTCATTGATCACAGTATCACACACAAGTCCTCCCGCAGAAGATCAGCATCAACATCTTCCCGCAATGGCATCATTCAACCTGAAAAGAACAATGGAACTCATCACACAAACAAACAAGGAAGATTTGTGTCTCAACCTCAAGACCAAGAGGATACCATGGACTGACCACCTTCCAGAGGACCTCATGAATTTCTTCTTCCCCTGGTCACAAGAACACTTCACAAGAAAAGATGTACAGATTGCATGGATTGAGAACTTTGTTTTTTATTTTTATTTATTTTATTTATTTTTATTTATTTTTTTTTTTTTATTTTTTATTTTTTTTACTCGTATTTTTAATTTCTACTTTTAAATTTTTCTCTTTTGACCCAATTTTATTCTCATTTTCACCGCTTATTGCGATTCTTATTTTTCATTTTTTACCTTGCACTCCTACCTTTATCACATTCTTACTTCTTTCCATTTTTTTTCCACTTTCCCCCCCACTTTTTATTTCCTCACCTCCTCCTCACCTCAGGGTGGGGAGGAGGGGGGGGGGGGGGAAACGACAAGGCCTGCCTCTTCATTCGCAGGGTCCCTCAGACTTATGACATCCCACACCATTTAATTACACCCCGGGTACCTAAGAGACACCTCTAAAACCCATTCTCTTATCCTCCTCTAGTTATAATATCCAATGTTGCTTCACCACATTACACCACCTCGTGCACTAGTAGCCCAGTCAGCGTCCAGGCGCAAGGCGAGTTTTGGTGTGTAGAATCTGCATTGTTTTAATGGTCAATAGGTAGATACCCAATCTGACATATATCTGATCAATAGAAGCCTAATCTTACCCAAACTCTTGGACCTACTTGAGGAATTTTTTCCTAAAATTCCAATGGAACACATGATCCAATTAAAACATCTTTGGTATAGGCTAATGAATTCTACAATCTCTTTATTTAATTAATTAAGGATAGTTAACCCCCTCTCATATCTCTCGCCTAAACAACAGAAGGCGAGTAGTTAGTGTTATCCTGTTCGAAATGTTATTAACAGCTAAGTTGAGAAAAAACACCTCAGACGGTGTTTACTTGAACATATTTACAGCAGTTTTCCACCCCACGGAACCAACCTGTGCTCCACCATGATCTCCTCAGTTCCCCGCAAGATTAAGCGGGGGATTGATGGGATCCCCTTTTCCCCTGGCGGGGGTAGTCCATCCCCGCCACGGGTAAACCTAACAAACTTTATTGGTTTATTGTTGACTGTTTATTTACTAATTTTTTCTGTGTTTCCCTTCCTTTTCAAGGTTGAATACCCCAGAGACCCCTTTTCCTTTTCTTTCCCCAAGTCTGCAGGGATTGGGCTGGCCAGATGTCCTCCGGTTTATCACGGTAAGATGGACAGAGAAGTAAAGCTACCATGGCACCATTGAATATATTGTCGTTAAATGTACAGGGATTGAATGTGCCACAGAAAAGAACCAAGGCCTTCAGAACATTTCAGGCCAAAAAAGCCCATATTGTTTGCCTACAGGAAACTCACTTTACTACGAACACGACTCCTAGATTTTTTAACCCCTCCTATCCACAAGTCTATTCAGCCTCTGCTTCAGTCAAAAAAAGGGGAACCCTTATCGCTTTTCATCGCACCACACCATTCACTCTAAAAACGGAAATCAAAGATCCAGAGGGCAGATACATACTATTAACAGGCCAAGTGTTAGATACGGAGATCACGATAGTATCTTATTATGCTCCTAATCTAAACCCGTTACCCTTCTTATCGCATCTTTTCCAAATAATTAATTCACATAAAATAGGGACTCTCCTCATCTGCGGAGACTCCAACCAAGTCCTTCTTCCATTCTTAGATAAAACCCCATATGTCACACCTAAACACCAAGCTAAATGGACCCTTCCCAACTTATTAGCCAAATACAATTTAGTAGACACGTGGAGAGAACACAATCCCACAAAACGTAACTACACATACTTTTCAAACCCACACCAATCCTTCAGCCGAATTGATCATATTTTTGTGACAATCGGTATGGTCCCTGAAATACTATATTCAAATATAATACCCATCCCTTGGTCAGATCACAATGCGGTGTACACCACAATGGCATCAACTATTCCGAAAAACCATGATCCCACTTGGTATCTTCCTGAAATTATACTCAAACACCCTGCCCATTGCCAATTGATTGAACAAGCTCTAAAAGACTATCTAGAACTCAATGCAAGCCCTGAAATATCCCCACTTACATTATGGGAAGCACATAAGCCAGTCCTCAGAGGAGCATTCCAGCGGCAAATAGGGATCTTAAAAAAGGAGCGAGCACTGATGGCAAGAAAATTGGAAACAGAATTCAACTTAGCATTTCTGGCCCTACAAAACTGCCAAACTCAAACTAATAGAACTCGGCTGGACAAAGCACGTCTGGAATACGACTTGTTCTTAACCGATTCGGCGAATAGAACACTTAATAGATCTAGACATGCTTTCTACAAGCAAGCTAATAAACCAGGGACATATTTAGCTAGAGCGCTGAACACACTCAATAAGACTTTTAAACCCATAAAGTTAAAAATTGCCAACAGGGTTCTCTCCAGCAACCCACTTAAAATAGTTCAAAAGTTTAGCTCACATCTAAAACAACTCTACTCAGAAACTACTGTATTTGACGAATCTAAAGCTGACTCCTTTTTTGCACAAATTAATCTTCCACAAATAAGTCAATCACAGAAAGAACAGTTGGAAGAACCAATTACGCAAGAGGATGTAGCTTTAGCCATTCGGGAACTCAAAATTAACAAAAGACCGGGACCTGACGGGTTCTCGGCAAACTACCTCAAAACTTTTACTGAGTTACTTTCACCCAGACTGGCAGAGGCATTTAACAACTTACTAGAGCAAAAAACCTTCAGACCTGAAACGTTGCTAGCAACGGTTTGTATGATTCCCAAACCACATTCGGATGACACACTTTGTAGCAATTATCGTCCCATATCTATGCTTAACATAGATATAAAACTATTAGGTAAAATACTAGCTACCCGCCTTAACAATTTTATCGGTACTCTAATCAATCGAGATCAAGTAGGTTTCATGCCATCCAGACAAGCGGGCGATAATATACGCAGGGCATGCCTCTTGGCCAACATAGCAAAGAAAAGGGGTATACCGGCGTGTTTTCTCTCTCTGGACATCAAACAAGCTTTTGATTCTGTTTCCTGGGCGTATTTAAAATATACTCTACAGAAATGGGGCTTTGGCCCTAATTTCACTAATTGGATTATGGAACTTTATAATAACCCTAAAGCTTATGTTAAATACGCAGGATATAAGTCTGACACATTTGATATCAGAAGAGGAACACGTCAGGGCTGCCCGTTATCCCCGTTATTATTTGCCCTCCTTATCGAACCGCTAGCTCAGAAAATCAGATCAGACCCCACTATCCTAGGTATAGAATTAGGAGGTCATAAACATAAATTATGCCTATTTGCGGATGACATTCTTTTATTTCTTTCTTCCCCGCAAGTAACTGGCCCTAATCTCATCCCAATACTTGATAGATTCGCGACGTTCTCAGGTCTAGCCATTAATCCCAAGAAATGTGTAGCACTAAACATATCCCTCTCAAGACTAGAATTAAGTGCAGCCACAGTAGGTCTTCCATTTACATGGTCGGATAAGAGCATCCCGTACTTAGGAACACAAGTAACGGCTGATACATCTGATTTATTCTCTTATAATTATCCCCCTCTTCTTAAACAGATAACAAACTTACTCAAATCCTGGTCCCAGCTCCCATTATCCTGGTTAGGTAGGATCAACGAAGTAAAGATGACAATATTAGCAAAATTGTTGTATCTTTTTAGAGTGCTCCCGAGTCCAATACCGGCTTACTTTCTGAGGATAATACAAAACAGAATGACGACCTTTATATGGGGCACATCTAGGCCCAGAATAAAGGCGAAAATCTTGCATCTCCCCAAAACTCAAGGAGGGTTAGGATATCCGAATTTTACAAACTACTATAGGGCAGCGCAAATTTCAACCCTGGCCAAATATCATGCAAAAAAGGAAACACCTCTCTGGGTAGCGATTGAGGCAACCGAGTGTGATCCCATCCCTCCAGCTAACTTACTATGGATTCTTCCCAAGCTACGCGGGAAAATCTGCAATCCAATTATTAAACATTCTCTCTCACTATAGGATAGCTATAAATCCAAGTATTCACTGGTGTCCCCTCTCAACCCACTGCTTTCATTTTATAAAAACCCAACATTTTATCCGGCATGGATCTTCCCTAACACATTCAAGGAATGGGTAAGGAAAGACTGTATATATGTCTATAAATTTTTGGATTCATCAGGTATCATGCCCTTCCCGACAGTATGTAAAAAATACGGTATACCTCAATCAGAATTGTTTCGATACCTCCAAATAAAAAAATTTGTGGAAACACATCTGACTTCTTCGGCTCTGAAAAACCAGATGTCACCTTTTGAAAGTATATGTAAAGATAATCCACATGTAAGAGGTACAATTTCGGTTCTGTACTTGCAGTCACTATCCCACAATAACACAACAAAGCTTCCTTATGTTCAGAAATGGGAGAGTGACCTGGGTATAGAACTTAATACCTCGGATTGGAATCAAATATGGCGAAACACTAAATCGGCTTCCTCGAATATAATAGCATTGGAAGCGGGATATAAGGTATTAATGAGATGGTACCTGGTGCCAAGCAGAATAGCTAAATATGCACCAAACTGCACCGGACATTGCTATAGGGGTTGCATCACCGAAGGTACATATTTTCATACTTGGTGGACGTGTCCAATAGTACAGAAATTCTGGGATAAGATTTTCAAGATGGTAAATGCGGTGACTAAATTGAGAATACTTCCAGACCCTAAATTGGCACTACTGAATTTAAAGCCCATCAATCTAACACACACGCACTTCAAGCTACTAACACAACTCTTTACGGCAGCCAAACAAACCATAGCAAAAGCTTGGAAAACTCCAATTTTATCAACGACGGAAACAAAAAATAGAATGAATATTGCTATGACGCACGCCAAAATGGAAGCGATAGAAATGGACACGATCGCCAACTTTGAAAAAATATGGAACCCTTGGATACAATATGCTATACCAGAAAATTTTAATAAAGGTGTAATGATGCCATGGTAGCTTTCCTATACAAAAATAACCGTTGTACATTTCATGCTTTGACGACGGATCCTAGCCCATCCCTGCAGACTTCCTTACCTGACCCCCCCCCCCCCCATTTTCCTTCCTTTTCTTCCCTTCTTCCTTTTCCTGATCTGATACTGCATAAGGTAGTACCCTCGTGTATCTACCGTTAACTTTGAAAAGGTAGCACATTTTAGAAATTTAAAGTTGATAGGTAGTAAGGTTACATTAAATAAGGACGTATTATCTTTGATATATTATCCACTAGCCACTAGGACAAGTTGTAAGGATTACATATTTGGCTATGTTAATTACTTAAACTCTTCCTGCGATAGTACACAGAACATGGCTAAAATATTCCCGTTTATTGTTGTTTAAGAAAGATAATACTGTTAGTCAATCTTATGTTATAATAACCACCTGATTACTGTAACGAATGTATGCTTCATGTACAATTTATTCTTGCATTTAATAAAGATATTCTTGACAAGGAAAAAAAAAAAAAAAGAAAAAAAAAAGAAAGGGCAGAAGTGAGCGAGGTATGTACAGGTTTTGGGGTGGAAGGGGATTGAAAAATAATTGAGTTTGAGGAGAGAGGTCACTATTGCAAAGAAGAAGAGTATGAGTATGTTGGAAGGTGGAGAGAGGGGAAAAAAGAAGGCTGGGGGAAGAGAAAAGATGAGAGGAAACTCCCAGACAACACTAGACTGAAGCACTAATGTTTGGTCTTGCTTTTGTAGAAGTGCCTTAGTTAAAGTGTTACACTGCATTCACTATATCTGGTCTCCCACAGTACACAGAACATGGAAATGCAATTATTTTAGTATATATGAACTGCTAAATACATTTTATCATCAGCAGTATACAGTATAGCAGTCTTGTGACTGGTTAAAGCTTGTAGAAGGAGTATTCATTCTGCTCTGGCTGTCCTGTGAAGCTGACACTCTGTCTGGACAGTGCTGATTTGCTGTGCTGATCACATGCACCCTTCCAAAGATTAAAAAACCAACAAAAAAACAGGATTAACCCCTTAGGTTCCACAGTGAGTATAACAAGCATGCTTTACTGCATATACAGACTAATTTTACTATTGTGGATTTAGCAGTGGCAGCCCATCCATAAGGGGTGCAGGATTGCCATCCCCTAATCCATGTGCCCGACCCCTAATCTACATGCAGGGCGTCGGACGCATGGAATTCAACGTTTTTTTTTTTTTAAAGCACGTGATTGGAGACTGAGGCTCTAATTTTCTTAAAAAAAGGGTGGGCTCGGGGCATAGAGCACTGTTTTCTGAGCCCACCCAGTTGTGATACAATAGCAAATTAATATTTGCTATTGTCTTCCTGATTCTCCTCCTGTCCAATCAGGAAGCAGGGACCCCAGGGGCCCAAAAGACCAAACAAAAAAGGGGGGCAAGAGGACTATATTGGTACTGTATAGAAAGATATGCTCGAAAGGTAGTAAGAGTAAAAGATATATATATATATCAATTTATTAATATGGTATCAAAAAGACAAAACATAGTCATAAAAACATTGATGTTTTTTGATGTTTTATGACTATGTTTTGTCTTTTTGATACCATGTTAATAAATTGATAAATATATCTTTTACTCTTACTACCTTTCAAGTCTATCTTTCTATACAGTACCGATATAGTCCTCTTGCCCCCCTTTTATGTTTGGTCTTTTGGGCCCCTGGGGTCCCTCAAGTCCTAACTCTATTCCAATTGACTTCTAGGATGATGGTACTACTAATTTCTTATTGCTTATATTAAGAGGTTCTCATAGTAAATCAATCAGGAAGCAGGTTCTGAGACCTCATTATCCAGGGATTAGGACTCCCGGACAATCAGGTCTTAGGACCCATTGGAGAATGAGGAGCATCAGCCCTACCCCAGATCCTTGTCATCTGCCACCTAAAGGTAAGGAGACCTCTGATCACCGCCTTCCTGTCCATCTCCTGCGGGTGGGGGGGTCGCCACGTTCACATTTGTCTCCAGCGGAGGGGGGCGGTGTTGTTACCGCCCCAAATATTAAGCACCAGCCATCACTGATGTATAGTAACCCCCCCATCCCCCCCATCCCCATGCCCCCCATCCCCATGCCATGTTGAACGTTTCAGGCACCTATTGTAGAAAGGGCACTTTGCGCAGGAAGTGGCTAGCATACCCTCGCAAGAATCAATTTCTTACATCCCTTATATTCCATTCCTTGCCAGTTTAGAGGTTTTCAGTTAAAATAAATATAAAAGTTATACACAGCATCTACTACATCTAACCAACAGACTATTAAAAGGATGTATTAATAATTATGTGCATTTCTTGGATGAAACTAGACTACCCAGAGGGTGCCAATTTTAATAATGGACAGACCAAACAAATATCAGATATCAAGAACTAATATGCATTCCACCATTAATTTACTATTTTTCACACACAGCTCCAGAAAGGCTTAGTGTCTTTTTGTTTTGTCTGAGATATTCATTTTTTTTTTTGCAAATGTCATTTAAAACTGGGCTGGTTTACTTTGTCTGCTTTCAGACCCTGATAAAAGTAAAGAACTAAGCCAAGCTTAATTTGGCATAGTATCAATGTTTCCAGTTGCTGCAAGACACATACAAAAGGAAGTCATCCAGTTAGTTTGGCTAAACTCAGTTGCAAACAGACTATTCATAATAGTTTTATACTGTATGCTCATGGTTTAAGTGTTTATAAATGTTACAGTTACAGCTGAGATTGATGATATATTAGGTCCTCTGCTGCCCAATGGTCACAAAGCATTTTGATTGAAGTGATGTCCCGTTGTAGCCCATTATATTTAAAGAGAATTCTTAAATTAAAACAAACTGATCTTCTTGCCAAGAAGTCTTAGTCATCAGTGACATCCAAACCTTTCAGCTTGATAGGTTTCCTCCATATTTTATCGGGTCCTTAACTTCAAATACATTTATTTGAAACTCAAAAAAAATAAAAAATACATGACAGTGAAAGTAAACAGAGCTTCTGTGTTTTGATATATGTACAATATCTATAGAAAAGGCAGTTCGGTAACAGGAACTATTGCAATCATTATTGAATACAACCACACACATATTTTGTTTTACTTGCTTTAAAATTGTTTTTTAAACCCTTGTGTGCATTTTTTTGGCAATAAAAGTAAAGCTACGTTTGGTGTTGAAAGTCTTTTGTACAAATGAAAAATGACTACACGAACAAAGCATTATAACTGATATTGGAATACTGTTACATCCCCCCACACACACAATACATTCTCTTTTACAACACAGAGCCTTATAAAAAGCCATGATTCATTCAGCCTTCTATTGTCTGCGTGGACATTTTCTACAACTTTTGAGACATTGTGATCTATGAAAGAAATATGGCACCTTAATTCTTTTTTGACCATCCTCTTAATTTGTTACAATTAAAGCGGAACTTCATTTTGCTCACATAATTTGTAATAAAAACATATTTGCCATTTTGATGGTTTCCTCCAACCACTTTGCGTAATATTTTATATCTACAGTGATTCTGTACTTGCCAAATATGCTGCATAAATATCTCTCCACTGAGCCAGGCTGCAACCATTTTAACTATGAGCAGCTGAAGCTGCTGCCTGACACACAGAGGCACACCTCCAGCTCTGCAGCTCTCATTGACCTCTTATGATTCATTCCCCCTCCCTTCCTGGAAAACTCTCACAAGAGTGACAGATAGAGCTGTGCATGATGTCATAAGCCTGGGCTTTTTACCAGACAAGAAACAGGAAGTGGGCTGTATAAGGTATTTACTGGCAGAAAAAAAAATGTTTTACTGTCCAAAGTTAAAACAACAAGGCAAAAGGATTTAATAGATGAAAAATTACTGAAAATCCACTTAAATTTGTTTGCCTTACCGGCTTGCTTACCTAATGTATAACTATGTTACATACTAAAGATAGTTGTGGTTGTCCAGATATTATATATTATACATGTACACCATATATATATATAGTACAGACCAAAAGTTTGGACACACCTTCTCATTGAAAGAGTTTTCTTTATTTGCATGACTATGAAAATTGTAGATTCACACTGAAGGCATCAAAACTATGAATTAACACATGTGGAATTATACATAACAAAAAAGTGTGAAAAAACTGAAAATATATTTCATATTCCAGGTTCTTCAAAGTAGCCACCTTTTGCAGCAGACACATCTCTAGAACTGTTAAGCGGAGACTGTGTGAATCAGGCCTTCATGGTAGAATATCTGCAAGGAAACCACTGCTAAAGAAAGGCAACAAGCAGAAGAGACTTGTTTGGGCTAAAGAACACAAGGAATGGACATTAGACCAGTGGAAATCTGTGCTTTGGTCTGATGAGTCCAACTTGAGATCTTTGGTTCCAACCCCCGTGTCTTTGTACGACGCAGAAAAGGTGAACGGATGGACTCTACATGCCTGGTTCCCACCGTGAAGCATGGAGGAGGAGGTGTGGTGGTGTGGGGGTGCTTTGCTGGTGACACTGTTGGGGATTTATTCAAAATTGAAGGCATAGTGAACCAGCATGGCTACCACAGCATCTTGCAGCGGCATGCTATTCCATCCGGTTTGCGTTTAGTTGGACCATCATTTATTTTGCAACAGGACAATGGCCCCAAACACACCTCCAGGCTGTGTAAGGGCTATTTGACCAAGAAGGAGAGTGATGGGGTGCTGCGCCAGGTGACTACCTCTTGAAGCTCATCAAGAGAATGGCAAGAGTGTGCCAAGCAGTAATCAAAGCAAAATGTGGCTACTTTGAAGAACCTAGAATATGAAATATATTTTCAGTTGTTTCACACTTTTTTGTTATGTATAATTCCACATGTGTTAATTCATAGTTTTGATGCCTTCAGTGTGAATCTACATAGTAGATTCATAGTCATGTAAATAAAGAAAACTCTTTGAATGAGAAGGTGTGTCTAAACTTTAGGTCTGTACTGTATATATATATATATATATATATATATATATATATATATAATGTAAATAATTACCTAGTAAAACAACCCATTCAGTTTAAAATAGAAATCAAAAGCAAAAAAAAAAAAGCGTGTATAGATATAAAAAAAAATATATAAATACCTTTTTTTACCTTTTTTTATAAGTGATCACATTCCCTCTGTTTTCAGCTGCATACGAGTTACGGGAGGAGAAGCAGCAGAACACTGAGCTTCCCAGTAAATCAGCCCTCAAAAAATCCACTCGCCTGCTCGCATTTTGTGAGTGGATTTTGAGGTCTGGCGAGAAAGGGCTGCCTGTGTGTAATGGGAGTCCTTCTCCCACGGGCTGCATTTGGTGAACACGGGCTGCATTTGGTGAACACGGGCTGCATTTGGTGAACACGGGCTGCATTTGGTGGACACATGCTGCATTTGGTGGACACATGCTGCATTTGGTGGACACAAGCTGCATTTGGTGGACACAAGGCTGCATTGGTGGGCATAGGCAGCCTGCATTGGTGGACACAGATACAGTTGTTGTTAATATTTATTTTTATAACTTAATTCTGCATAAAACATTTAAGTGTCATTTCATGAGATTCATGAGGGCGTGTTTAGGGGCAAAATTAGGGGCGGGCGGGCTGGGTGGGGCAACTGGTGACGCGTAACCCTTGAGGCCTGGCTAGTAGCTCAGGACTTAAAATTTTGAACTCTGCAGTAAATGGTTGTGAAACGGGACATGTCAGGGCAAGTCTGATCATTGGAGGAGGATACATAGCTAAGAGAATTGACCATGGTGTGTTCTCCAGCCTAGTGTGGTCAGTTTTTAATATGGGGGGGCTGAGGGACTGGCACATGTGCATGGTACAGCAGGCATATATCAGTCAAAATTAAATGTGTGGGGGTAATAAATGCTTTAAAGTAGAACTTTTATTTTAATTTTGGATAGAGTAAGGGAGGATAGTAACCACTGTCAGATTTATTTTTGCCATCTGTGTCCCATTTTCATTCAGAGATTTTCATTCTCTTCCTGTCATATAGCCTGTAACGCAATGACCCGGGACATCCAGAGACTTTGTGAGGATGGGGGATACTCCTGTGTCAGCGTCACTGATAACTCTTGGGTCTGAGTCCACCCTGTGCCTTTTGGGCATGGGGTGGCAAGGGAATCATAATTCATGTATCACATGAGATAGGACATCAATAACAATTCATATTGCAGGATCTTGAGAGATTGCAAGATGTGGGCCCAACCAGCCAATAGTGACTCATTTCTAGTGACATGCTAATTGCATCAGGGCTTGGAAGACATTGCATTGTCCTTGTGTAAAGGTGTTGTAACGGACAGGTGTTAATCCCAGGTCTGCTCCCAGACCAATAATTATGCATGCTAAAAACTGTTTATGTGTGGAATGTACTTGCGGAGACGGAGTGGGTGAAGGTGTTTTGTTGTTGATTAAGGAATGTTAAGTAATTACCCTTAGTGTGTGATTAGGGGGGTGGAGATCTCATTGTCCCTTTGAATACTGTCACATGCTTGTACTGTATAAAAAGCTGAGAAGAGACCATTAAAGGGTCATTACATTTGGAACAAGTACAGAGCTGCGTGTCTCGTCTTGATTCTGGGAAATTGATATGGATCGGGTCCTGTGGGTTGGAGTGCCGATAAGCTGTCGTGACTGGGATGGAAGGTCATAAACGGTGGTGACCGTTACAGTGGTGGCACAGCAGTGGGATAATTCCATCCCTTAAAGGATGGCTACAAGGACACAGGATGATGGAGACGCTGTATGAACGGCTGAAGCTCTCTTCCCTCAAGGACTTACTGGAGAGCCGGGGCAGATCGGCCTGCAACCGTAAGAGAAGGGACATTATCGCACAACTTGGATAGAAAAAAAAATGGATAGAGCTGAAAGGCCCAGCGTAACAGAAAGGCCCAGCATAACAGACAGGACACCCGATTAAGAGTTTTGGGACCGGGCTGTTAGACGTGGACTGGCACAGTATGGACCTAATCCTCCACCGGAGATCATAGACCGGGTTATAGCAGCTGTGGATGCCACTTGGCTAGAGCAAAGAGGTGCTGCAGCAGCAGAAGTCACAGCAGCACCAACTGAAGAGAGGGGAGAGGTACAGATGCCAGTCACCATGGAAGTGGAGTTCCAGGGAGCCGGGGCAATTGGCCCCTCGCCCCAGCAACAAGCTGTGGTGGTAAAGCATTTACCCCCAGCTGAATCCCTGGCAGCAGGGCAGGATGATACTGGCTGCGGCACACAACTGCAGCTTGAGCTGACATCGGGGGATGGGACTGTGGTCTCCTCCCAAAGCGACCCAGCAGAAGAGCTGGCAACAGAGCAGAGCACCACCAGCCTCTGCTCTCACCTAGCAGGAGAGGGAGTTCCTGTGGGAGTGGATGGGACTGTGGTCTCCACTCAAAGCGACCCAGCAGAAGAGCTGGCAACAGAGCAGAGTGCCACAAGCCTCTGCTCTCTACTAACGGAAGAGGGAGTTCCTGGGGCAGTGGATGGGACTGTGGTCTCCACTGACACAACCCCAGAAAATGGTGCATCACAGGGACAGGAGGATGTCGGCTTGGCTTTGCAAGCATCGGGGGATTTTCACCTACCAGTGGATGGGACTTCAGTCTCCACTGGTATACCCCAGGAATGGTGGCCAGTTGGCCCAGATCCCCAGCAGCATGATAAACTGAGCCCAGTCACCCTGTCTTCTCTCCAGCGGCTGAAAGGACTCCAGGGAGAAGGGCCAGTCCAGGCCTCTCCCCAGCGGCAGGCAGGTTCTCTGAGAGAGACAGAGGTTGGCGGGGTGAGTAAGGCTCTGTTTGGAGCAATTTATTTGGGGTACGGTATGGATACCAGCATTGGAGGACTAGATCTACTGACTGACTTCGGAGTCAACCCGTTCGGGGTCTCCTCCTGTGTCAGTCTCCCACCGAAAGGGGAGAGATGTAACGGAATGACCCGGGATATCCAGAGACTTTGTGAGGATGGGGGATACTCCTGTGTCAGCGTCACTGATAACTCGTGGGTCTGAGTCCACCCTGTGCCTTTTGGGCATGGGGTGGCAAGAGAATCATAATTCATGTATCACATGAGATAGGACATCAATAACAATTCATATTGCAGGATTGTCCTTGTGTAAAGGTGTTGTAACGGACAGGTGTTAATCCCAGGTCTGCTCCCAGACCTATAATTATGCATGCTAAAAACTGTTTATGTGTGGAATGTACTTGCGGAGACGGAGTGGGTGAAGGTGTTTTGTTGTTGATTAAGGAATGTTAAGTAATTACCCTTAGTGTGTGATTAGGGGGGTGGAGATCTCATTGTCCCTTTGAATACTGTCACATGCTTGTACTGTATAAAAAGCTTAGAAGAAACCATTAAAGGGTCATTACATTTGGAACAAGTACAGAGCTGCGTGTCTCGTCTTGATTCTGGGAAAATGAAATGGGATCGGGTCCTGTCGGTTGGAGTGTCGATAAGCTGTCGTGACTGGGATGGAAGGTCGTAAACGGTGGTGACTGTTACATAGCCAAACAGGAAGGAAATACGTGCAAATTAAGAACATTTCTTGGGGACCCCAGGTCACCTAAACTAGTGTCCCATTGGAAGATTTTCCCTCTTTTCTGGGACAACCCAAAATTTGGGATATTCTTTTACTTTACTTAGAGATGATGAATCTCCTTAACAGGGGTATAGGCAGAAATAAAAACTGACAATCGGTCTAATCCCTGTCTGCTCTATCCAAAACTAAAAAAAGTTTTGTCTTTAGTTATACTTTAAGTTAGTTTGTAAAAACATGAACATTTTCATGCATAAAATTGCCTGAACAGTATCTATGAGTCCTTTGGCTACTTGGTATAGATTGTCAATGTAATCTTAAAATATATTAAAACTAGTGTATTTGTACCAACAACTTATGTTATGTATGTTACCATATACTGTACTTAGAGTATTAAAACATGTCCAACAGAATCTGAAGCGACCAAGAATCTCTAGAAAGTAGTTAAATTAAAAATATTTTTAAACTCTTTAATTCAAAATGTAATGATTCATATTTAAGTGGGACTCCTGGTGAGCCTATGGGACTAGATCACACACGGGATAGAAAACTGTCTAAAAGATCGTATTCGGAGCGTAGTGGTTAATGATTCTGGCTCTGAATGGTCTAAGGTTATCAGTGGTATACCCCAAGGTTCAGTGTTGGGACACTTACTTTTAAATATTTTTATAAATGATATAGGGTCTGGGATTAAAAGTAACATTTCTGTCTTTACAAATAGCACCATGCTATGCAGTGGAATAACGTCCCCCAACTGACATGCCAACCTCAACGCACTGTTTTTTTGGGGCAACTATGTGGCAAATAAGATTTAATGTTGCTAAATGTAAAGTTATGCACATGTGGGCTAAAAATATACATGCATCATATATACTAGGGGGAGCAGAACTGGGGGAATCAATGGTGGAGAAGGATTTGGGTGTTCTGGTAGATCATGAGCTTAATAATAGCATGCAATGCCAAGCTGCACTTTCCAAAAAGCAAGCAAAGTATTTTCTTGTAATAAGAGAGGTACGGACAGCTGAGAGAGAGACATCATTTTGCACCTGTACAAATCATTAGTAAGACCTCATCTGGAATATGCAGTTCAGTTTTGGGCACCAGTTCACAAAAAAGGATATCGGGGAAGTGCAGAGCGAGCCAACCAAACTGATAAAAGGAATGGAGGAGCTCAGCTATGAGGAAAGATTAGAGAAACTGAATGTATTCTCTCTTGAGAAGAGGGGAGCAGGAGGGGGGTATGTCCAACATGTATAAATACTTACGCAGCCCATATAGTGAACTTGGTGATCAGTTATTCACTTTAAGGTAATCACAGAGGACAAGGTGGTAATCTTTATGTCTGTAGGAAAAAGAGTTTTAAACTCCAAATACAGAAAGGTTTCTTCACAGTAAAGCCCTGTACACACGATCGGTTTGTCCAATGAAAACAGACCGATGGACTGTTTTCATCGGACAAATCGATCATGTGTGGGTGCCATTGGTTTGTTTTCCATCAGTGAAAAAAAATAGAACATGTTTTACATTTTTCCTATGGATAAAAAACCGATAGAAAAAAACGATCTTCTGTGTGGAAGTCCATCGGCCAAAAATCCATGCATGCTCAGAATCAAGTCGACGCATGCTCGGAAGCATTGAACTTCATTTTTTTCAGCACGTCATAGTGTTTTACGTCACGGTTGGATTTTTGACTGATGGTGTGCAGACAAGACTGATGAAAGTCAGCTTCATCGGATATCCAACGAAAAAATCCATCAGACTAGATTCCATCAGATATCCGATCGTGTGTACGAGGCTTAAGAGCTGTGAAAATGTGGAATAGACACGATCAAGAGATGGTCATGGCCAGCTCAGTAGATTGCTTTAAAAAGGCCTGGATTCTTTCCTAAATGCACATCATGTAACTGGATACTAGCATTTTAGGTAAAGTTGATCCAAGGAATATCCAATCGATCAGAGACCATTAGGTAGAAAAGAAAGTGCAATCTATAAGGCCTCGTACACACGGACGGACTGTCCGCTGAAAACAGTCCGCCAGACCGTTTTCAGCGGACATGTCCGCTCGGAGATTTCTGTCTGATGGTTGTACACACCATCAAACAGAAATCCGCGCGAACACGATACGCGGTGACATGGCCGCGACGACGACGCGGCGACGTGCACGGCCCTGGAAGTTCAAAGCTTCCACGCATGCGTCGAATCACTTCGACACATGCGAGGGCTTTCGGCCGAGCGGACGTGTCCGGTGAGTCTGTACAGACGACCGAACATGTCCGACGGACAGGCTTCCAGCGGACATGTTTCTTAGCATGCTAAGAAACATTTGTCCGCTGGAAACCTGTCCGATCCGCCGGAAAATTGTCCGGTTGGACGTACAGACGACCGAACATGTCTGCTGAAACTGGTCCGACGGACCAGTTTCAGCAGACATGTTCGGTCGTGTGTACGGGGCCTAAGAGATACAAATAGAAGGGGTATGGGGTAAAGAAAGAAAAAGCAAGAGAGTAAAGCTTCATGCACTTGAGTTTATGAGATTTTGGTGTTTATTTTTTGCCAAAGCTCCTAAACTCAACTTCATAAAAGTCTATGTGTTAATGTATACAGTTTAGGAACTGCTGCAGTTAGGTGAGGTTCAACCTCCCTCTCCTGAAAGCAGAAGAATTGCGTTCAGGATAAGAACATTTTGACCACTGGCCACAGGGGCCTACAAATCTAGGGCCCCAGCCTGGTAGCAATGCTGTATCCTGTCTTAGGCCAACAAGGCCCAGGCCTAGGGCAGCACTTTGCAGGGGGGGCAGCACGGAAAGAGTCCCCGTCGGCTTGCGCTACACTGCCACTAATTTTGACTGTCCTATCATCCTGGACCACAATCCTTCCTCACTGTGCTATATGTTTTCTGCTGCACCACCTGACATGGTTATATCTTCTTAGTCCTCTCTATCAAATTATCAGAAAGGTGTGCTTAAAGTAGAACTACAGGAAACACTTTTTTTTTCATTATGGATAGAGTAAGGGAGGGTCAGTTTATTTTTTTCATTATGGATAGAGTAAGGTTATAGTCAGTTTATTTTTTTACCATCCCTGTCCCATTGCAGAGATTTCCCTTCACTTCCTGACCCATAGTTAAACAGGAAGTGAGAGGAAATCTATGCAAATTAAGGAAATCCATTGCCCCCAGCCCATCAGAACTAGTGTCCCCACTTGAAAATTTCAGGTCAAGTCTTAAACAGAAATGGGTGTGGCCTTGACAGGAAGGGGTGGGTCATATTTAAATTATTGGGTGCATGAGTTTAGTCAGGCCTAGAGCAGCACAAAACCTAAATACACTACTGCCTGGTAGGCTTATGTATCTATGTTGTAGCTCATATTCCTGATGGGCCTACATTGCTACATAAGAACAGATTTTTTTTAAATTGAAATGGTAAGAAAAAAAAAAGAAAACTACCAGAAATAGAAAAAAGGACAACAATATGGAAACGATTACCGTATTTATCGGGGTATTGCGCGCTCCGGCGTATAGCGCGCACCCCTAAAGTGGACCCGCATTCCTGTAAAAAAAAGATTTTAGTACTTACAGTTTTGGTGTCTTGCGCGGCGTCCATGTCGGGTCCGGCGTCCGTCTGCGGCTTCGGTGGTGTCCTCCTCGTCGGGTCCGACGTCCTTCTGCGGTGTCCTCCCCGCTCGATCCCCGCTTCCTGCGCTGACTTTGAACTACTGCGCCGGGATATACCAAGCGCAGTACACTCGGCTCCTCTCGCGGTCACGTCCTGTGTGTCCTGTACGTCCAGGACGCGACTTCGAGAGAACCCGAGCCTGCCCGACTATAAACGAGTGTACTGCACTCGGTATATGCCGGCGCAGTAGTTCAAACTCGGCGCGGGAATCGAGTATCGGCGTATATCGCGCACCCACGATTTTGCCCTGAATTTCAGGGCAAAAAAGTGCGCGGTATACGCCGATAAATACGGTACATTGTTCTGTGAAAAATCCAGTGTATTTGTACTTTATGTATCTGTTTGAATTTAGCACTGACAGCATGTGCAAAGCTTCTTTCACGTTTCACCTGGTTAAATCTTGTTCTAAGGAATCAGTAGCAACATTTTCTTCACTTGAGAAATGTCAGTGAATTACACTAAGATACACAGTAATTTATTGTTGTCTACAATTCAGTGAACAGTGAACTTTGGCAATAGGTTCATTACTATTAAACAGGGGTCAGGTGTAAAATCAGACAGTTGCAACCACATCCTCAAAAACAATAATGCAGTCTGTTACCCAGGGTGCACAAGAGAATAGGCATGAGTGGAACTTTTGAGGTGGATGATCTTTTAAAGAAATAAGGAAGAAACAAACATATATTAAAATATACCACTTGGACCACTCTACAAATCTGTGACAATATTTTGGACTCTTTAAAGGACTACTGGAGGAGTGTCCCTGATTTCATGATACAGGGTGTGTGCATCTCAGTGACATACGTGTGAGCAAAGCTACAGGGTATTTTGTATAGAGGCTCTATTAGGATGCAACCCTGTAACTGATTTTAGATATGTATTTCCTATTCTGACACTCTGAGTGGTCTGTATTTCCTGTGTAGTGTGGCAACCAAAACGCCGCGACCCCCCCCCCCAAGAAGCCTTTAGGCAAAATGCATTGGTACTCTTTACTCATCTAGGGGCGTGGCCTGACTGGCAATGGAGTAGGACGCAGGACGCCAGAGCTCCTCTCGCCGAATCTACTGAAACACAGCCTGCACTGATCACCGGGGTTGTAAAGAGCCCACAAAGCAGCTAGACGCCTCCGGGACCGGAACGGAGGATGTCCCCACCGAAAAAGCCGTCCGCAGCGGCGGAAAAGCTGGCTAAGTACAGGCATGGAGGGGAGGAAGACCAGGCCAAAGATGGCGCCGACGACCCTCCGGGGGAAGGGCGCCATGCGGAGGACACCACAAAAGTTTTAGAGGCTATAGCTGCGCTGCAAACTACGCTTACCACCAAAATAGATGAGGTGAAGATAGATATCTCCCTCATGAGACAAGACCTCTCCACGGTCCGGGAGCGAGTTACTGAAACGGAGGCCCGAATCAGCGCGGCAGAGGATGTACTGATCCCTCTGCAGGAAGCCACAGATGACATGCAGCAACAGATGCGGCGGCTCCATGATCATCAAGATGAAATGGAGAACAGGCTTTGCCGCTGTAACTTGAGGTTCATAGGCATCCCTGAGAGGGCAGAAGGCAGAGAACCTGCAGAATTCCTGGAGAACCTCCTTATTGGGGAATATGGCAGAGAGGCCTTCTCTGTGATGTTTGCGGTGGAGAGGACGCACCGAATCCCAGCAAAGCCCCCACCTGAGGGAGCGCCCCCCCGTACATTCATCGCCAAGTTCCTGAATTTCAGGGACAGGGACAAAATTATGCGTCTGTCGAGAGAGAAGGGGAACATGAAGATGGGCAACGGACACGTGGCGGTGTTCCCGGACTTCTCCAATGAGGTGCAAAAGAAAAGAGCGCAGTACCAGGATGTAAAGCGTCGCCTGAGAGTGCTGCACCTTAGGTATGCCGTGCTGTTTCCCGCAAGACTCAGAGTGGAGGAAGATGGAAGGGCGCAGTTTTTTGATACCCCTGCTGCTGCTGCTGCAGCATGGCTGGACCGCAAGGGAAGGCAGGCCTGAAGCCTGCTATGGTGAACCGTGAGTACCGTTCCAGGTGAGTTCCAGGTGAACCGTTGCCTGGAGTTCGCTGGGGCTTTATTGTTTTTATGCCTGGGGCCAGAGTGTTTAGGACCGGGACGAAGGGAGGTACAAGAAAGCTGAAACCCCAAGTTTGTTTTATTTTTGCTTTTCATTATTGCCTCAAGTTTAGCTATCGCAGGCCCCTCGGTCTCCCTATGGAGTCCCCCCCCCACTTTTCATTCGCATACCACGTGCGTGTCTCAGTCCCTGACTCGTGAGCCGGCAGGCCTCTGGCCTTCTATTCAGCTCCTGTTAACATTTGCTGTGGGATGGGATACATGGAAGTGGAGGACTCAGTCGCCAGCGGAACTGGGGGGGGATAGCAGAAAATGTGAAGGACACTGTGTACACGCACCAACGCTTCCCCCGGCAGGGGGGGTCTGTTTTTTCTACAAACATCCTTGTATATAATTCCCTTTTTTTGATGTTCCTGTTTTACAATGTGCCTGCGGACGAACAATGGATCCGGAGAGGTCATTCTTTGGATGGGGTGGGGAGGAAACTTGATGTGACACACTGTGGGGCGGGAGGAGCGGGGCCATGAGTTTTGGGATTATCCACCTGCATGAAACATGGGCCTTATCACCCCTTTTTTCACCATCATCGGGATGTTAACTATGTTCAGCTCCGAACCCATATGTTGCTCAGTGAATAATCGCCCCCACATTTCACAATGGTTCTATAATGTAAAGTCTTTCATAGATCTTAAGATATGTGCCTCCAGTCAGGAGTACCTGCTGGAAGAAATGATTAGAAGTTATGATGTATTGGACAGGGGGTTGCCGGATCAAATGCTCACGCCAGGTTGGGGAGGTGATGGGCTGGGAGGGGGAGGGGGGAGGGAAGTTGGCAGGGTCGCCGTTGTGACCCTAATAGATTTATGAGATGTATACACCGGTTTGAAGTTGTAAGGGGACATATACGTGATACTATAAAGAGAAGGGGTAACCCACGTGATGCAGACTTAGGATACCTGATGTTTTCCTATGCTACCATGCTGATCCGACGGGACTATTTACACCAGGGGCCACCATGACATCAATTAAATTTTTAACGTGGAATGTCAGAGGGCTGAGAAATAAAATTAAGCGCACCGCTGCTTTGGCCTACCTAAAAGCACAAAAAGCAAATATAATGGCATTGACCGAGACGCATGTCACAGGCCACTTGCAGGCGGCACTAAAGCGCCCGTGGATTGGCTGGGCGTATCACAGCACACATACCAGCTTCTCTAGGGGGGTTTCGTTACTGGTGACAAAGGCCACCCAATTTGAGCTATTGTCCTTAGAGTCGGATCAGCAGGGGAAATATGTTTTTGTACATGCTCGTGTGGGCGGAGCCCCTATGCTGCTAATAGTGTGCTTTATCCCCCCCATACAGCTCGGAAGTCGTCACAATGGGATTGGCATTTATGGCCAAATACCCGACGGTTCCGGCTGTGTGGATGGGGGACTTCAATATGACGATGGATCCATTTATAGACAGACCGGCACAGGTGGGAGGGGATCCGGGGGGGCCCAGGACGACCAGACTGGGCCGCCTGGTGAAGGAATTCGCCTTGACGGACATATGGAGGCTCAAAAACCCGGAGACTAGGGCTTATACATGCCATTCTACCAGCCACGCCACAATGTCCCGTATTGATTATATCCTGATATCAACGCCCCACTCTTTACTCTAGAGCACATTTTTTTTGAGCTTACTACCTAGGCTACAGGAAAAGGAGACACTGAATTTTCATCATTCCCCAGCTAGGTGTTGTCTGACACAACATACACTATATTATCAAAAGTATTGGGACACCTGCCTTTACACGCACATGAACTTTAATGGCATCCCAGTCTTAGTCTGTATGGTTTCAATATTGAGTTGGCCCAACATTTGCAACTATACCAGCTCTTATTCAACTCTTCTGAGAAGGCTGTCCACAAGGTTTAGGAGTGTGTCTATGGGAATGTTTGACCATTCCTCCAGAAGCACATTTGTGAGGTCAGGCATTGATGTGGACAAGAAGGCCTGGCTCGCAGTCTCCGCTCTAATTCACCCCAAAGATGTTCTATCAGGTTGAAATCAGGACTCTGTGCAGGCCAGTCCATGCCAGGCCATGTCTTTATGGACTTTGTTTGTGCACTGGTGTGCACTCATGTTGGAACAGGAAGGAGCCATCCCCAAACTTTTCCCACAAAGTTGGGAGCATGAAATTGTTCAAAATATCTTGGTATGCTGACGCCTTAAGAGTTCCCTTCGCTGGAACTAAGGAACCAAGCCCAACCCCAGAAAAATAACCCAACACCATAATCCCCCTCCACCAAATGATTTGGACCAGTGGTGCACAAAACAAGATCCATAAAGACATGGATGAGTGAGTTTGGGGTTTGATGTCCTGACCTCAACCCGATAGAACACATTTGAGCAGAGACCGTGAACGAGGCCTTCTGGTCCACATCAGTGCCTGACTACACAAATGCGCGTCTGGAAGAATGGTCAAACATTCCCATAGACCAGTGCTTCTCAATTATTTTCTGTCATGCCCCCCCTAGGAAAATAGTATCATTTGTCTATAAAATTGTTATAAGTACACCTCTGCATAACACTGTATCCACATATCCCCCCACACAGTATTGCCCTTCTTCACATATCCCCCCACACAGTATTGCCCTTCTTCACATATCCCCCCACACAGTATTGCCCTTCTTTACATATCCCCCCACACACAGTATTGCCCTTCTTCACATATATCCCCCCACACACAGTATTGCCCTTCTTCACATATCCCCCCACACACAGTGTTGCCCTTCTTCACATATCCCCCCACACAGTATTGCACCATCACATATCCCCCCCACACAGTATTGCCCCATCACATATCCCCCCACACAGTATTGACCCCATCACATACCCCCCCCCACAAAGTATTGCCCCCTTTACATGACCCCCATCACATATCCTGCACACAGTTTCCCCCATCACATAACCCCCCTTTTCCCCCCCACAGCACAGCCCCCACTCCTCGTCCTTAACATTTCCATATATTTTTCCTCCCTTCCTCCCTCTCCACTCCTACCTGTAACTTTTCAGCGCGGAGAGCAGGAGGCGGGACATTCGTCAAGTGAAGCCGCAGCAGCACTGGGCGGGGCGGGGAAACTTTTGGGCGAACTGGTGATTGGCTGCTAGGACCGCCTCCTAGCAGCCAATCACCTGCCGTCCAACATGACAGGCTGCTACCTCTCTGGTCCCGTCCCCCAGTTCAAAAATGTCCCGCCTCCCGTCGTCCGCTCCTCTAACTAGCGGAGGAGGCTGGGGACAGAAGCGGATACTAAATGGCGCGATCGCCGCGGTCCGGAACGAGCCCCCCTTTATGGAGCCTCGGGCCCCCCCTGGGGGGCGCGCCCCACTATTTGGGAAGCACTGCCATAGACACACTCCTAAACCTTGTGGACATCCTTCCCAGAAGAGTTGGAGCTGTTATAGCTGCAAAGGGTGGGCAAACTCAATTTAGACTGGGATGCCATTAAAGTTCATGCGTGTGTACAGAGAATATTGTGTCTTTCATACTCAGGTTAGTTATTACAGATGTTATGCCGCGTACACACCATCACTTTATGTGATGGAAAAAAACTACATTTTCTGTGAAGTAAAAAACAACGTTTTTGAAACTTCAATTTTCAAAAATGACGTTGCCTACACACGATAGAAAAAAACGATCGCCTGTGGGGAAATCCATCGGTCAAAAATCCATGCATGCTCAGAATCAAGTCAACGCATGCTCGGAAGCATTGAACTTCATTTAACTCTGCACGTCGTTGTGTTTTACGTCACCGCGTTGGACACAATCAGATTTTTAACTGATGGTGTGTAGGCAAGACTGATGAAAGTCAGCTTCATCGGATATCTGATGAAAAAATCCATCAGTCCATTTTCATCGGATTAACCGATCGTGTGTACGTGGCATTAAAGTTTAGTGTTAACTGTACTCTGCTTCCACATTTCATCTGCTGAAAGTAAACCTTTTCACATGCTGGTAGTTTAGTTTTTAGCACTTTTTATTCTTTGTAGTTAATTTTCATGCCATATGACATCTTACAGAAGGCTAAAAATAATCTAGGTTTTCAGCTGTGTACAATAGATCAGGGGTGTCAACGTCTTATAAACCCAGGTGACAAAGTCTCCAATACAGAAGTAAAAGAGACCGCGGATCAAGGCAAATGCAATAAGCAATCAATGTCCTTCTCAAAAACCGTGGGTGGTGGCAATGCACAAGGCAAAAAATCAATGAAAAGAATTCATGGACAGCCGCACACCAAAATAAACCTAAAAAGGTAGCCTTTATTGGTGTAAAAAGGATAAAAAGCACTACAAAGCTCAGCACAGCAAGCAGTGGGGTAAAAAAGCTGCCACGTTTCGCACAAACGCACAAACAATCAGTGCTTAATCCTAGCTAAGACTAAGCAATGATTGTTTGTGCGAAACGTGTCAGTTTTTTACCCCACTGCTTGCTGAGCTTTGTAGTGCTTTTTATCCTTTTTACACCAATAAAGGCTACCTTTTTAGGTTTATTTTGATGTGCGGCTGTCCATGAATTATTTTCATTGATTTTTTTCCAATACAGAAGTGCCTTTTGGCCTGTAATGGCAGACTAAATTGAAGATTAGGGAAAGAGACCTTACTTTAAAACAAATACAAATTAGATACTTCCCTCTAATCTTTCTGCATGTGACTCTTTTTTTTCTCAATCCTAATGTGCTCATCTGGGATCTTGCCAATATTCCATTACCAAAATGAAATGCATGAGGTTCAAAAGTGTGGCAAGTTAAGAAACAGTAAAACAGCAATGACATCCAGGCCCGGACTGGCCATAGGGCATACCGGGCATATGCCCGGTGGGCCGCGGCGGCCCGCGGGCCGGTAGTGGCCCGCGAATGCCCTTGGCGGCCCGCGGGCCGATGGCGGCCCGCGAACGGCCCTCGGTGGCCCACGAACGGCCCTAGGCGGCCCGCATGTCACTTCTACCCAGAGGTGTACCAAGGCCCTTGGGGCGGACTGGGCTGGGTTGCAAGAATGCATTTGCCCCCTGGGCTGCTCTAATGTCCTGCAAAAAGGCCACTGAGCTGGCCGAGTGCGCCACCTGCCACAAGTTGTGGATTGTCCACTGGCCACGTCACCTGCCACAAGTTGTGGATTGTCCACTTGCCATGTCACCTGGCCACGTCACCTGCCACGTCACCTGGCCACATCACCTGGCCACATCACCTGCCACAACTTGTGGATTGTCCACTGGCCACGTCACCTGCCACGTCAACTGGCCACGTCAACTGCCACAAGTTGTGGATTGTCCACTTGCCACGTCACCTGACCACGACACCTGCCACAAGTTGTGGATTGTCCACTTGCCACGTCACCTGCCACAAGTGGATTATGCACTTGCCAAATCACCTGGCCATGTCACCTGCCACAAGTTGTGGATTGTCCACTGGCCACGTCACCTGGCCACGTCACCTGCCATGTCACCTGGCCACGTTACCTGCCACAAGTTGTGGATTGTCCACTTGCCATGTCACCTGCCACGTCAACTGGCCACGTCAATTGCCACAAGTTGTGGATTGTCCACTGGCCACGTGACCTCGCCACGTCACCTGCCACATCACCTGGCCACGTCACCTACCACAAGTTGTGGATTGTCCACTTGCCACGTCACCTGCTTCAAGTTGTGTATTGTCCACTTGCCATGTCATCTGCCATGTCACCTGGCCACGTCACCTGCCACAAGTTGTGGAATGTCCACTGGCCACGTCACCTGCCACGTCAACTGGCCACGTCACCTGCCACAAGTTGTGGATTGTCCACTTGCCACGTCACCTGACCACGACACCTGCCACAAGTTGTGGATTGTCCACTTGCCACATCACCTGCCACAAGTGGATTATGCACTTGCCAAATCACCTGGCCACGTCACCTGCCACAAATTGTGGATTGTCCACTGGCCACGTCACCTGGCCACGTCACCTGCCATGTCACCTGGCCACGTTACCTGCCACAAGTTGTGGATTGTCCACTTGACATGTCACCTGGCCACGTCACCTGGCCACATCACCTGCCACGTCACCTGGCCACGTCACCTGCCACAAGTTGTGGATTGTCCACTGGCCACGTCACCTGGCACGTCAACTGGCCATGTCAATTGCCACAAGTTGTGGATTGTCCACTGGCCACGTGACCTGGCCACGTCACCTGCCACATCACCTGGCCACGTCACTTACCACAAGTTGTGGATTGTCCACTTGCCACGTCACCTGCTTCAAGTTGTGTATTGTCCACTTGCCATGTCATCTGCCATGTCACCTGGCCATGCCACCTGCCACAAGTTGTGGATTGTCCACTGGCCACGTCACCTGGCCACGTCACCTGCCACAAGTTGTGGATTGTCCACTGGCCACGTCACCTGGCCACGTCACCTGCCACATCACCTGGCCACGTCACCTGCCACAAGTTGTGGAATGTCCACTGGCCACGTCACCTGCCACGTCAACTGGCCACGTCACCTGCCACAAGTTGTGGATTGTCCACTTGCCACGTCACCTGCCTCAAGTTGTGTATTGTCCACTTGCCACGTCATCTGCCATGTCACCTGGCCACGCCACCTGCCACAAGTTGTGGATTGTCCACTGGCCACGTCACCTGGCCACGTCACCTGCCACAAGTTGTGGATTGTCCACTTGCCATGTCACCTGGCCACGTCACCTGCCACATCACCTGGCCACGTCACCTGCCACAAGTTGTGGAATGTCCACTGGCCACGTCACCTGCCACGTCAACTGGCCATGTCACCTGCCACAAGTTGTGGATTGTCCACTGGCCACGTCACCTGGCCACGTCACCTGCCACAAGTTGTGGATCGTCCACTTGCCATGTCACCTGGCCACGTCACCTGCCACGTCAACTGGCCATGTCACCTGCCACAAGTAGTGGATTGTCCACTTGCCACGTCACCTGCCTCAAGTTGTGTATTGTCCACTTGCCACGTCATCTGCCATGTCACTTGGCCACGCCACCTGCCACAAGTTGTGGATTTTCCACTGGCCACGTCACCTGGCCACGCCACCTGCCACAAGTTGTGGATTGTCCACTTGCCATGTCACCTGGCCACGTCACCTTCCACGTCACCTGCCACATCACCTGGCCACGTCACCTGCCACGTCAACTGGCCATGTCACCTGCCACAAGTTGTGGATTGTCCACTTGCCACGTCATCTGACCACGACACCTGCCACAAGTTGTGGATTGTCCACTTGTCACGTCACCTGCCACAAGTGGATTATCCACTTGCCAAATCACCTGGCCACGTCACCTGCCACAAGTTGTGGATTGTCCACTGGCCACGTCACCTGGCCACATCACCTGCCACAAGTTGTGGATTGTCCACTTGCAATGTCACCTGCCACGTCACCTGCCACATCACCTGGCCACGTCACCTGCCACATCACCTGGCCACGTCACCTGCCACGTCAACTGGCCATGTCACCTGCCACAAGTTGTGGATTGTCCACTTGCCACGTCACCTGACCACGACACCTGCCACAAGTTGTGGATTGTCCACTTGTCATGTCACCTGCCACAAGTGGATTATCCACTTGCCAAATCACCTGGCCACGTCACCTGCCACGTCACCTGGCCACGTCACCTGCCACATCACCTGGCCACGTCACCTGCCACAAGTTGTGGAATGTCCACTGGCCACGTTACCTGCCACGTCAACTGGCCACGTCACCTGCCACAAGTTGTGGATTGTCCACTTGCCACGTCACCTGCCTCAAGTTGTGTATTGTCCACTTGCCACGTCATCTGCCATGTCACCTGGCCACGCCACCTGCCACAAGTTGTGGATTGTCCACTGGCCACGTCACCTGGCCACGTCACCTGCCACAAGTTGTGGATTGTCCACAATGCAATGCAAACAATTACATTTTTAATGTTTTTTTATGGTTTTTCATAATTTGCCATATTTTTTGAGATTTCTAATGTAAAAAAATAGGTCACCTTTAAAAACGCCTATAAACGAAATCGCGGCAAAACGCCGGTACCACGTTTTGCCGCGTTTAGCAGCGATTGCCGCGATTTGCGTCTGAAACGCGAAAACTTTTGCGTCTGAACCCAAAATTTTGCTTCTGAAAAAAACGAGCCTAAACCCAACTGCTTTAAAACGCAAAAAAAAAAAACGAATGTGTGCATGGACACATAGGATAACATTAAATGTGTTCAGGGGCAGTTGAAAAAAATGCCCAAATGGCCTGCTGGCCTGCATTTGATGGGACAAAGTGGCTGCATTTGATGGGACAAAGTGGCTGCATTTGATGGGGCACAGTGGCTGCATTTGATGGGACACAGTGGCTGCATTTGATGGGGCACAGTGGCTGCATTTGATGTAGCACAGTGGCTGCATTTGATGGGGCACAGTGGCTGCATTTGATGGGGCACAACGGCTGCATTTGATGGGACAAAGTGGCTGCATTTGATTAGCACAGTGCCTGCATTTAATGGGGCACAGTGGCTGCATATAATGGGGCACAGTGGCTGCATTTGATGGGGCACAGTGGCTGCATTTGATGGGGCACAGTGGCTGCATATAATGGGGCACAGTGGCTGCATTTGATGTTTTTGTTCAGTTCGATTGCTTCCCCCCAAAAAAATGTTGAGCAACAGTGTGAGCCAAAAGGCTTGCACTCACAGATACTCCACTGAAAAGTTATCAATTCTCATTTTACTTTTCAGAGGCATTTGACAGACAGTAAGGAGGTGATGCCTAATTTCCTCCCTGCCTGTTTTAACCTCAGCCAGTCCCTCCAGATATTTCACTTTGTACTCCACCTTATTTTCATTACTCTTTATAGGTATTAGATGTTCTCTCACCTTATTCTTTGCACATCTAATACATAATGAGAGTTCTGGAAATAAGGTGGAGTTCAAAGTGAATTTCTAAGCCTAAGTTGAGAACCCCTTTCTGAAGATTTGAGGATATTATTAAACTCAGAGACTGGTGGACTTAGGCCATCATAAATAGATTGAAAATCTGCCAGTTCAGCAGAAATTTCAATCTATCAATGTGCAGACTGGTTATACAGACTCCGATCTATCAACTGACTTCAGTACAACAATGGGAAATGTCCAACGATTTCTCTCTGTTCCAGCAATGTGGAGTGATTTCTCTCTGTGCCACAAATGTGGAGCAGTCTCTCTCTCTGTGCGGGCATTCCATCATTAACCCCCGCCGCGTGCCCCCCCCCCCCCCCCCCGGGCTGCTCAGTCTAAAATGCCCGGGCCTATTTTTTGTCCCAGTCCGGGCCTGATGACATCTAAAGGACACATATTCATTTATTCAATCTTCTGGTCATAAAGAAAGATATAGAAATCAATGCAATTAGTTGATCATTAAAAAGACCCAACTAGTCAAAATGAGAATGGTTTATATACATATGTAAAGGTAAGTTCTCACTAATGTCCTGTTCTTTTACCCTTTGCTTCATTGGTCCTGTGGGCAGTTTTATTATGGATGATATAAAGGCTTTAAAGGAAACTATGGTGTTTCACACATTTAGAGGTATTTTTATGATTGTTTAAAATAACATTTTACCTCCCCACTGTATGTTTGCTGTGCTGCATACTGTTCCAGGCATTACTGAATTGTATTTACATATTTCCACACTCCTAGTAGCAGTCTGTACATTAAAATGTTTTTTTTGTTAAAATCTTTTTAGTTACACGGAGAACATATTGATAATGAAAGTGCAGAGTGGCTGAAGAAATCTTCTATATCTGATGAGGGGGTTCATTTCCCCCAATGCCAGTGGATGCTGTGGCTGGAACCTATTGTGAACAATATGCATTAAAGGCTATATAGATGTGACACTACATGAAAAGTACTGTCATGTAAACACAAGTTTAACCCCTTCATGCCTAAGGGTAAAACAAATCTTAGGGCCAGATTCACAAAGGAGATACGACGGAGTATCTCAGATACTCCGTCGTATCTCTCAGAGTATCTATGCGACGGATTCATAGAACCAGTTACGCATTGATAGCCCTAAGATCCGACAGGTGTAATTGTTTTACACTGTCGGATCTTAGGATGCAGTACCTCGGCCGCCGCTGGGGGGAGTTCGTGTTGTAAACCAGCGTCGGGTATGCAAATTAGGAGTTACGGCGATCCACGACAGTTTTTCCCGTTCGATACGTCGCTGCTAGTCTAGTTTCCCATCGCAAATTTAGTCGTCATTTTGGGTGCCCTAACTTTACACAGCACATGTATGTGCTGTAGAAAAGTATGGCCGTAATTTAAAAATTCACGTCATTTGCGTAAGACGTCCCTGAATACGGAAGTACGCTACGCACGTCGCCGTTCGAAAAAATGACGTCAGTTCGCGCAAAGCACGGTGGGAATTTCAGAACGGAGCATGCGCAGTAGGTACGGCGCGGGAGCGTGTCTCATTTAAATGGCACACGCCCCTTTAAATTATGCAGGCTTACGCCGGAGGCCGCCAGCGTAGGTTTTCATTGCAAGTGCTTTGTGAATCAGGCACTTGCGATGAAAACTTGCGGCGGTGTAAGGTATCTACGATACGTTACGCCGCCGCACTTCTACGTGAATCTGGCCCTTAATGCCTAAGCACAATTTTGCAACTTGTGTTAGTAAAACTGTAAATATCATCACAACTACTTTGTGCATCTAGGTGGATTATAACCTGTTTTTTTTTGCAGCACAATTTGGGCTTTCATTTGATGGTAAATGGTAAAAGATGACTCGTATTTTTTTTTTCTGTCCCAAAGTAGTAAAAAAAAAATCATATATTTTTTTTATTTAACTGTATACATCTTGCTACTTTGTACTGGTAGCACAGCCCAGAAACAACAGTGCACATTTTGCTTCTTTTTTTTTTTTTTTTTTTATGGGACCGTATGCTGAACAATTGCATTTACAAATATAAAATAATCAATAATAAACCAATACAATAATATTTAAAAAAAAATATTTAAAACTTTTCCAATGAATTTGAAGTGCTGGGGCCCTTATTATTGGTATTATATTTATTTACCAATTTATAATAAAAATGTCCAATTTATATAACACAAAACCCACTTAATTTTGTACCATAAACTATCACTTTAACTCAGCCATTGAGTTAATACTATGACAAGTTCAATATCTGTATAACTGTCCCTTTTCATGAGAAAAGGACCAAACCACATAACAAGGGTCTCGACGATGGGAGGGAGTGCGGGATGTTCGTTCTTCTCTGCTGATCCGCCGCTGTCTGCTTCACCTACGCAGGTTTAAATCCTTATATAAGGGCTAGATCGTGCCATATTATCATGTGACTAGCCTTTAGCCAATACTATTAAAAAAAATGTATTCAAAACTTTTAAACATAACTGTAATTTAACCTGTAGTCTGCCCCGGCCCATAGGTGGTTGGAGCAAATTATTTCGCTCCTCCCTTTTCCTTCTAAAGCCCTGTACTCACGATCAGTCCATCCGATGAGAACGGACTGAAGGACCGTTTCATCGGTTAACCGATGAAGATGACTGATGGTCTGAGGTGCCTACACACCATCAGTTAAAAAAACGATTGAGTACAACGCGGTGACGTAAAACACAACGACGTGCTGAGAAAAATGAAGTTCAATGCTTCCAAGCATGCGTCGACTTGATTCTGAGCATGCGCAGGCTTTTAACCGATGCTTTTGCATAGTAACCGTCGGTTTTGACCGATCAGTTAGGCGTCCATCGGTTGAATTTTAAAGCAAGTTCTACATTTTTCGACCGAAGGATAACGGACCGATGGGGCACACACACCATCGGTTTTGACCGATGAAACGGACCTTCAGTCCATTTCCATCGGTTTTGACCAACCATGTGTACAAGGCCTAACTAAAACACACTGACATTGACACTAACTAACACTGTCACTAATTTAAAAAAAAAACATCCTGACACTGACCTTTGACCCTGAACATGACCCACACACTAACATAACACTGACCTAGATCAAACCTTGATCAAGGTATTTTTATGTATTTTTTATTAGTAGTTTTTATTATTTTTACACTTTTTTGTCTCTCTCTGTAAGGACAGAGAGAGAGATACCATGTCTCTCTCTCCTCCATTCACAGAGAGAGAAAACACAGGGGCGGGCTTCACAGTGACTGATCACTGCAATAGCCAATCAGAGGCTATCACAGTGATCAGGTGACCCAGAATCAGAAGTTCCGGGCTCTGATCATTAGTATGGGGATGCTCCATAAGGGAAATATGCAAATTTGAGGCCACATGAAAAAAAGGTCCAGTCCAGTGGGGCCTCATATTTGCATACGATCTGCGCCAAGGGGTTAAAGTAAATGTGAATAGAAAAAAATTATACATGTGCTTAAATCCAAATAGCATATACATAATGTATACAGAACTCATCAGGTACTAAAGGGACATGACCAATGCATTCCCTGCATTAAGATAAAAATGTTCTACTACCTGATCCTTTCCCCTCCTCCCAAACACTTGTCTGAGCCCTTTCTCCATCCAATGCTGTGCCCATCCACAGCAGTGCTGGTCTCTCTTCCTCTTCTCACAGGACAGATTGAGAACAGCAGGATCCATCAGTCAAATCCTGTGAGGGGGACCAGGGGTGGGGAAAAGCTGCACTGTATGTCTGAGCACCAGCGCGGGACCCCACAGGAGGAGGTGAGGGACTGCTCTGTGCAATTCCATTGCACAGATCAGGTAAGTATTAAACTGTTACCAAACCCACAACAGTAACATCAGTCAATATATGCAGTAAAACATGCTTGTTATACTGACTGTGGAACCTAAGGGGTTAATCCTCTGCATTGTGTAAAAAGGCTGTTTGATCCGGTATGCACAGCTCCTTCCCTTCTTGCATTGTCTCCAAAATATGTCCAGGTAAGACAATAAGAGTTACTGGAGTCAGGCTGCACATGCTCAGTTTGGTGTGTATTGCTAGAGAGTTTGGGCCAGATCCACAAAAGGGATACGCATGCGTATCTGCTGATACGCCGTCGTATCCCTGTTTCTATCTATGCGGCTGATTCATAGAATCAGTTACACATAGATATCCCTAAGATCCGACATGTGTAATTGTTTTACACTGTCGGATCTTAGGATGCAGTACCGCGGCCGCCGCTGGGGGGAGTTTGTATCGTAAACCAGCGTCGGGTATGCAAATTAGGAGTTACAGCGATCCACAACGGTTTTTCGCGTTCGCTACGTCGCCACTAGTATAGTTTCCCATCGCAAATTTACACTTTTTTTTTGCTGCCCTAACTTTAGTCAGCAAGTGTATTGCTGTCTAAAGTATGGCCGTCTTTCCCGCTTCGAAATTTAAAAATCAACGTCGTTTGCGTAAGCCGCCCGGGAATACAGAAATTACGCTACGCGCGTCGCCGTTCGAAAAAATGACGTCACAGCGCGCAAAGCACGGCGGGAGTTCGGAAACGGAGCATGCGCAGTACGTCCGCCGAGGGAGCACGACTAATTTTAATGGGACTCGCCCCATTTGAATTGGCCCGCCGGATTTAGGATACACCACCGCAAATTTCCAGGTAAGTGCTTTGTGGATCGGGCACTAACTTGGAAAAATTGCAGCGGTGTAACTTAAATCCGAAAAGTTAAGTTGCGCCCGGGATTCGTGGATCTGGCCATTTGTTTTTTCTCTTGGGGAAGTGCATGTGATCAGCACAGGGCCAATCAGCACTGTCCAGGCAGAGGGTCAGGGGTCCTGCATCCTGATACGACAGCCAGTGCAGTATGAAAACTCTTCCTACAAGCTTTAACCAGGCACTGATTGAAGTCTGAAGACTGCTATATACTGCTGATGAGAAAAGTTCTTTAGCAGTTTATATTTACTAAAACGTTTGCATTTCCATGTTCTGTGTACTGTGGGAGACCAGATATAGTGAATGGAGGGTCCTGGCTTTAGTAACACTTTAATGCCTTTTCTTTATTTTAGGAAGAAATCTCTTTACAACTGCTTTAAATCACTCATTGAATTTGTGTTTTATTTAGAGGGATCCACCTTCAAGTTTTATTGTATGCATGTATTTAATGTTTGAAGGACATCAATGACGTTTTTTTTTTTTTTTTTTTTTAGCCTTATGTATATATGCAAGTTTTAACATACTGAAATAGATTGAAAAGCAAACCCCATATGCAAGTATTCAAGTCCATTGAATCATGCATGATGAACTAATGATGACCCAACCCCATTAATTTGGTGGATGGATGCTTTTAGTTGAGACAAAAAATCCATTACACATTTTTATAACATGCCGAAGCTTAAAGAAAATGTCAGCTTACTCTCACAAGCCGGCAATAACTGCCTGAAATAAAGCATAAACACTTTTGAATGGCCATGATTTTTTGTGACACCAAGAACTATTATTGCAATAAAAGAACATATAGGCATCATTATGTTTTGAAAATGCTTTTACAGAAGCATATTTACCTTACTGAAAGGATAAAACGCACGGCATAATAAAATGCATTTCTGAACTGAATGTGCTTTCAGCATCTGTACATACATAATGTTCTCCACACACTAAAACTGCTGTGCAAATAGCTATTGAATCTAAAATGTCTCAAGGGTAAAAGCAAAGATTAATGTTTCAGCTGGATTTAGTTGTTTCTAAAGAATGGCACGGTTTTCCTGGTCATGTGGCAGTTACTTAGCTAACCTTCAAATGTCAGTTTAAGCTGAGTTCAGACAGAACAATTCAGCTATTCAGGTCTCTCCTCTCTTCACCGGGTAACATCTGTTTGCATGGCCTTTGTCCGTACGACATGATGTTGGGTTTTTAAAAAGTACACTGTGGCAGAGATTTAGAAAGCACTGCCAAGTATTTATAGAATAAGGACCAATGGGACTTTTGCAAAAAGAAAAAAAAAACTACTAGGTCTTAAAGCATAGCCTGTTTTTTATATATATATATATATATATATATATATATATATATATATATATATATATATATATATATATATATACATTTTTTCTAGTTGAACTCTCATTTCACAATATCTTATTTTCACTCACGCTGATTGTATTACTAGATTTTATCATTCTATTTTCTGTGTTTATATGTGATTAAATAGCCATAGTATGAATGGGAAGATTAACCACTTCAGCCCCGGACCATTTTGTTGCTAAATGACCATGCCACTTTTTGCGATTCGGCACTGCGTCGCTTTAACTGACAATTGTGCAGTCGTGCGACCTGGTTCGCAAACAAAATGATTGTCTTTTTTTCCCCCCACAAATAGAGCTTTCTTCTGGTGGTATTTTATCACCTCTGTGAATTTTATTTTTTGTGCTATAAACAAAAATAGAGTGACAATTTCGAAAAAAAAACAACATTTTTTACTTTTTGCTGTAATAAATATCCCCAAAAAATATATAATTTTTTTATTTTTTCTCAGTTAAGGCCGATATGTATTCTTCTACATATTTTTGGTAAAAAAAATCGCAATAAGCATTTATTGATCAGTTTGCGCAAAAGTTATAGGCCCGGATTCAGAAAGGACTTACGACGACCTATCTCCAGATACGCCGTCGTAAGTCCAAATGTGCGCCGTCATATCTATATGCTTATTCAGGAAAGCAGATACAAACATTAGGGGGAAGGTTCGGGGAAAAAAAGGGGATTGTGCAAGTCTGATTCAATAAATAGTTAACGTATGTGGGATCGCCCGTCAATTGATGGGAGTAAGGCCGTAACCGTAGCATGTATCAAAAATTAAAAGGAAAACAGTTTAGTGCTAAGAGAAGATGAAAATTGACCTTAGATAAGGTCATGGAAAAAAAGAGGTTACTGAGGGCCAAACTATAATGATCCTGATCCTAAAAATAATAAACGTAGGATATAGTATCAAAAAGTTTATTGTAATGATTCAATTAATCAAATAGGATCACATTCAAATATCACAACACAGTTTAAAAGAACATGGTATTGGGTGAATAGTATCTAACCATGAACACACATAACATACAAGACATACAACAGGCAACATTGACACACGACGCTGTCCGGACACTGTCGGGGTCAGTCATTGGTTGTCGTCACAGTATACAATGTATATGAGATATGTGAAATATGATAGTATTCACTTGGTGATGACAACTGATATCCAAATTGTGGCCCTAATGGTGTACTAACCAATGACTGAACCCTAAAAGGGTAGAGGGGAGGAAGGAGGGAGAGGGAGACGGGAAGGGGGTGTGGAGATTGAGGTATTGGAGCTGCAACAGGTTTAATTGATAATGCCTGTAGGCAGGAGAATTGTGTAGCGAGCTAATGGTGAGTTCACTATAAATGAGAGGGAAACTTCCTCTCATAGGAGTGCAAGAATAGCATCAATTCTCAAAATTATTTCACTCTGTGTGAGATTGTGATATTTCAACAGTCATTCGAATGAGTGATAGTTCACTTGGTCTGAATATACACTGAATAGCTTTAACAATCTGGTTGTGTGTTCAGTAGGTTGAGTTGCACTACAAGCTGTATGCAGTATGCTGTCAGTCAGGAAGGCAATTAGTACCTGGAAATGCACAGGTATATTGTATGTGAATCATGTACTGCAAATCCTGGATGTAATCATCCTATGGAGGCTGTGCCGTGACAGCACAGCTACGTTCCCTACTGGGATTGTTGGGTGGGGCTATGCATGGAAGTTGGCTCGATTTCCAGGAGTTATGGAGATTATATTGATGTTTAATTCGAGCAAACAGATCCCCAAGATTGTATAGCAGCAACAGCGTGTTTTGATGCTTGCAAAGTTTTTCAAAGAATATAAGCATCCATATTACTCCAATGGGAACGAAAATGATGAAAGGTGGTTACAGACCTTAGGTAGCTATTCATTCTATAGAATGATCAGAGTGGAAAAAACCTGTTTGTGCTGTCATCTGGTTGATTTTCCCGAATGGTGTGCCCGAGAATGCAGGGGGCTTCGTTGGGAAGGGAGTCAAGTGTACTCCGTATCCAGAGAGCGGGCTGAATAGCCCGGTAAGAGTGCCTCGATCGCCGTCTCCGTCTGCGGGAGCCTCCGTGTTCCTTCCTTGTTTAGATTGGATCACGTAGACAGGTCACATGGGCAGCGTCTGGTGGTGACGTTGACGCGTTTCACCGTAGCCAATGGCGTAGCTTCTTCCTGGACGTGATGGGATGTCAGCTGGTGGATGTTTTTATACGCAGTCCACAGCTGATGCTTGCACCAAAGCAATGTGTGTTGATGCTAAACCGTTGTATGAAGCAACTGACGCTACGGTGGTCATGGAAGTCAATCAGTTGAATTACTTTGAGTTTCCCAGAAGGAATGAAGTTTATCTTCCTACAAAGTTACATTGTCCGTGGGCATCCTGAAAGGTGGTGGTACGATCGACATAGGGGCAGATCTGACATTTGTTGCAGGGGAACATGCCCAGGGATCTTGGATAGTCGGACAGCCAGGTGGTGTTAGGTTCTTTTACGAATTCTGATTTAATTAAGATGTCGCCTAGGCTGTGTGCACGTCGTGCCACTAATTTGGGTGCTGGACTAACTATCTTGGAAAGGCCTGGGGCGTTGGTTAGGATCCCCCAATGTTTCTCCAGAGTTGTTCGTAAAAGAACCTAACACCACCTGGCTGTCTGACTATCCAAGATCCCTGGGCATGTTCCCCTGCAACAAATGTCAGATCTGCCCCTATGTCGATCGTACCACCACCTTTCAGGATGCCCACGGACAATGTAACTTTGAGATCAGGGATTTGATAAACTGCTCGACAACTCGAGTGATCTATCTAATCACCTGCCCTTGTCCCAAAATATATGTGGGAAAAACAAAACGTGCCCTGAAAGTACGGGTAGGTGAGCACCTACGTGAAATCAACGAAAAACAAAAAAAACCTGAAAAGCCACTTGCCAAGCATTTCGCTGAACATCACAATAGGTGCTCTAAGGGCATGACAGTGAAGGGCATTTATGCCCTCAAATTACCAGGTAGAAGAGGTGATTTTGACCGTATCCTCCAACAAAAAGAGAAGTGGTGGGTATATCGTCTTAAATCACTTGCCCCTGTCGGCTTGAACACTGAATTAAATTTACAAGTCTTTCTAAATCCATAGGGTAGCCCAGATCACTTCCTCCATAAGATCATGATATACACTTCACGACATGCCCTGGGAAATCCTGCTCATCTTTCAAATATGCCCCAGTTACTCCACCTCTTATATCTATTAACATCTTGATACAATACTGTCAAAATGCTAAAAAATAAATAATAATATAAAATATTTTCCACTATTAAAAGTGAAGCATTAATAACTGCCAGGATAGCCATGTCTCTTAATTTATATCTTAACTACTAACATCTACCCATATGTTAAATCCCCTTCATCCGTTTATAGAAGTCAGTGATCCTGATTGTAATAGATCCAGACGAAGGGACCACGATATCAACGGATTCATATGGACATTATTTTAGTAGTACCAACTAGGACATGAGTATTCTCTGCTACATTTGTTATTTGTTATCTGTTCATCCAAAATATTTGTTCCCCTTTTCCTCACTTCTTGTCCTGCTGTGCATTTCCCCCACTGTGCTTCCACTCCAAAATTGAACATTAATGTTCAAAACAAGCCATACCTAATGACGAAAGAACATGAGTAGGAAGATAAACTTCATTCCTTCTGGGAAACTCAAAGTAATTCAACTGATTGACTTCCATGACCACCGTAGCGTCAGTTGCTTCATACAACGGTTTAGCATCAACACACATTGCTTTGGTGCAAGCATCAGCTGTGGACTGCGTATAAAAACATCCACCAGCTGACATCCCATCACGTCCAGGAAGAAGCTACGCCATTGGCTACGGCGAAACGCGTCGACGTCACCACCAGACGCTGCCCATGTGACCTGTCTACGTGATCCAATCTAAACAAGGAAGGAACACGGAGGCTCCCGCAGACGGAGACGGTGATCGAGGCACTCTTACCGGGCTATTCAGCCCGCTCTCTGGATACGGAGTACACTTGACTCCCTTCCCAACGAAGCCCCCTGCATTCTCGGGCACACCATTCGGGAAAATCAACCAGATGACAGCACAAACAGGTTTTTTCCACTCTGATCATTCTATAGAATGAATAGCTACCTAAGGTCTGTAACCACCTTTCATCATTTTCGTTCCCATTGGAGTAATATGGATGCTTATATTCTTTGAAAAACTTTGCAAGCATCAAAACACGCTGTTGCTGCTATACAATCTTGGGGATCTGTTTGCTCGAATTAAACATCAATATAATCTCCATAACTCCTGGAAATCGAGCCAACTTCCATGCATTGCCCCACCCAACAATCCCAGTAGGGAACGTAGCTGTGCTGTCACGGCACAGCCTCCATAGGATGATTACATCCAGGATTTGCAGTACATGATTCACATACAATATACCTGTGCATTTCCAGGTACTAATTGCCTTCCTGACTGACAGCATATTGCATACAGCTTGTAGTGCAACTCAACCTACTGAACACACAACCAGATTGTTAAAGCTATTCAGTGTATATTCAGACCAAGTGAACTATCACTCATTCGAATGACTGTTGAAATATCACAATCTCACACAGAGTGAAATAATTTTGAGAATTGATGCTATTCTTGCACTCCTATGAGAGGAAGTTTCCCTCTCATTTATAGTGAACTCACCATTAGCTCGCTACACAATTCTCCTGCCTACAGGCATTATCAATTAAACCTGTTGCAGCTCCAATACCTCAATCTCCACACCCCCTTCCCGTCTCCCTCTCCCTCCTTCCTCCCCTCTACCCTTTTAGGGTTCAGTCATTGGTTAGTACACCATTAGGGCCACAATTTGGATATCAGTTGTCATCACCAAGTGAATACTATCATATTTCACATATCTCATATACATTGTATACTGTGACGACAACCAATGACTGACCCCGACAGTGTCCGGACAGCATCGTGTGTCAATGTTGCCTGTTGTATGTCTTGTATGTTATGTGTGTTCATGGTTAGATACTATTCACCCAATACCATGTTCTTTTAAACTGTGTTGTGATATTTGAATGTGATCCTATTTGATTAATTGAATCATTACAATAAACTTTTTGATACTATATCCTACGTTTATTATTTTTAGGATCAGGATCATTATAGTTTGGCCCTCAGTAACCTCTTTATTTCCATGACCTTATCTAAGGTCAATTTTCATCTTCTCTTAGCACTAAACTGTTTTCCTTTTAATTTTTGAGGAAAGCAGATACGCCTGAATTTTGGCAAGATACGACCGGCGTAAGTCTCCTACGCCGTCGTATCATGGGTGCATATTTACGCTGGCCGCTAGGGGCGCTTCCGTTGATTTACGCGTCAAATATGTAAATGAGCTAGATACGCCGATTCACGAACGTACTTGCGCCCGTCGCAGTAAGCTACGTCGTTTACGTAAGGCGTACGTCCGGCGTAAGTTTACCCCTCATAAAGCAGAGGTAAGTCATGTTAAGGTATGGACGTCGGAAACGTCGGAACAGCTGTCGTATTTTACGTCGTTTAGATAAGTCGTGCGTGAATGGGGCTGGGCGTAGGTGACGTTCACGTTGCATGAATGGACCCGGCGTATCTTAGGGAGTCAATTTTACGTGATTCTGAGCATGCGTGTGCATGCGCCGTTCGTTCGGCCATGCATTTACATGGGGTCACGCTTCATTATAATACAACACGCCCACTGCCTTGCTACTTACGCAGGCTTACGCCGGCCCATTTACGTTACGCCGGCAAAAAAATATGGGAGCAAGTGCTTTGTGAATACTCAGCTTGCCTCTCAATGTTACGTTGGCGTAGCGCATATGAGATGCGCTACGCCTCTCTCTGAATCCCGGCCATAGTGTCTACAAAATAGGGAATAGTTTTATGGCATTTTTATTAATATTTTTTTTTTACTAGTAATGGCGGAGATCAGCAATTTTTATTATGACTGCTACATTTTGGAACCATTATAATTTTTACAGCGATCAATGCTATAAAAATGCACTGATTACTGTAAAAATTACACTGGCAGTGAAGGGGTTAACCACTAGGTGGCGCTGTAGGGGTTAAGTGTTCCCTAGGAAGTGATTCTTACTGTGGGGGGGCGTGGCTACACGTGACACGTCACTGATCGCTGTTCCCGATGACAGGAAACACTAGGCAGAATGGGGAACGGGGCAGAACGGGGAGATGTTGTGACCGCGCCTGGGTCCCGTGGGTGCGGTCACGGAGCTCGCGGCAGGGAGCGTGCGCGACCACACACCAGCAATTTATAGGGGACGTACCTGTGCACCCATTTGCCTGTCCGTGCCATTTTGCCGACGTATATCAGCGTGCGTTGGTCGGCAAGTGGTTAAAGGTCACTAATTCTTGGGTGTTCCTACCATATGGATAAGAGGTGAGAATTTGGTGCCATGTATTTAAGGCTGACAAAAATGTTACACTTTTGGAACATAACTGACTTATTTTCTGTGTTTAATGAAAGAAAAAGAACAAGGATGTGACTTGGGTATGATAAAGGAACTAAACATAACAAGACATATTATCTATACTACTAGTTCTTCACTGACATCCATTGGAGATGGATTATTATATTTGCTATAATCTGCTCTTTCGTCTGTTGATTCGTTTAAAAAAATAATAATAATAATTAGTGTAACTTTGTTGCTGCTGTGCGTATCGCCGTAGGTGTACTTTGGCCACTTTAAGAGCTATAGGGGGCATGCAACACCGGAGCCAATGCATGTGGTTGATGGACGCTCCTAAGAGAGCCAGAATGGGGATCTCAACATGTAAACAGACAGATCCCTGTTCTGTCAGGGAAGTTTAGAGAGATCTGCTGTTCCCAGTGATCAGGAACAGCAATCTCTCTCTACTCCCTGCCAGTCCACTCCCCCCCACAGTTAGAAACACCTTCCTAGGACACATTTAACCCCTTGATCGCCACCCTAGTGTTAACCCCTTCCCTGCCAGTGACATTTATAAAGTAATCAGTGGCTATTTTTAGCTCAGATCACTGTATAAATGTCAATGGTCCCAAAAAAGTGTCAAAAGTGTCCGATCTGTCTGCCGCAAGTCCCGTTAAAAATTGCTGATCACCGCCATTACTAGTAAAAAAAAAAAAAAAATACCATAAATATATTCCCTATTTTGTAAACGCTATAACTTTTGCACAAACCAATCAATATACGCTTTTTCTGATTTTTTTACCAAAAATATGTAGAAGAATACATATTGGTCTAAACTGATGAAGAAATTTGTGTTTTTAATAAATTTCTGAGGATTTTAATTTAAGCAAAAATAAAAATATATTTTTTTTTCAATTGTCTGTGTTTTTTGTTTATAGTGCAAAAAAATAAAAACCGTAGAGGTGATCAAATACAACCAAAATAACCAAAATAAATCTCTATTTGTGGGAAAAAAAGGTCATCAATTTTGTTTGTGTACAAACATGAGCAGCACAGTGGTGCAGTGAGTAGCACTTTCACCTAGCAGCAAAAGGGTCGCTGGTTCGAATCCCGACCACGACACCATCTGCCTAGAGTTTGCATGTTCTCCCTGTGCATGCGTGGGTTTCCTTCGGGTACTCCGGTTTCCTCCCACACTCCAAACACATGCTATGTATATCTGTGTGTATGACTGTGTGTCCCAAGCGTGTCACGATCCTACGGAGTAAAAATGACAGCACCAGCCAAGCAGACACTGGCTGGAAAAAGCGCCCAGAGGTGATTCAGTTCGCATGAGTTGGGCTATACAAGTCATTCATTCAACGTAGCATGACCGCGCAATTTTCAGTTGAAGTGACACAGTGCCGTATTGCAAAAATAGGCCTGGTCATTAAGGGGGCAAATTCTTCCAGGGCTGAAGTGGTTAATGTGTAAAGAGCAGATACATTTATTTCCAGATTAAAGCAGTAGTATTTTTTTTTTAAAACCCTTTATACAATTACATAATGTGCTACTATTCATCGCATACTAGCACATACGCTGTCATAGCTGAAGGCGCTTCCATCTTCACCCGGTCTTCCTTCCGTGTTCATGTCCCGTTCTGCTTTAGTAGAGTAAAAAGGCTGGTACTGGTAGTCTTATAGGCAGTACCAGTGGGGAAGCTAGACATTATTTCACCCGGGCAAAGAATCAGTTTGGTGCCCCCCTGTGGGGAGGGAGAGACAGAGGAACAGAGGGGGCGGTGGTCCGCTGTCACTGAAGCCGGTCCACTAAACCATCGGCCCACCGGGAAACTCCCTGTAGTCCCAATGGCCAGTCCATCCCTTATTTACACAGACACACAGAGGAACACTTCCAGCTCTGCAGCTCTTATTGGCCCTCTTATGACCTCCCCTTCCTGGCAAACTCACAAGAGTGAGAGCAAGAGCTCTGCATGATGTCATAAGCCCAGGCTTTTTACCAGACAAGAAACAGGAAGTGGACTGTATAAGGTATTTACTGTCAGAAAAAAAAAATTACTATCCAAATTTAAAACAATAAGGGCAGAAGATTTAATAGATGGAAAGTTGAAAAAAATAATGACTGAAGGTTTTCTTTAAACAGGAGGTCTGTTGCTAGATTAATTGCTCTCACTATGACTTGTGCGGCAATACCTTTCATATGCCCTAAAATCACCTTTTACATATGCATTCATAAACTATTTATGCATTCACATTTGGGTGTGGGCATTGGGGAGGTGGAGGCGCTATATTTTTTTGGTTTTTGGGGGTTCCTTCCACCACATTTGGGTGTAGGCATTGGGAAGTTGGAGGCCCAATATTTTTGGGGGTGCCTTTCACCACATGTAAACGTGATCTGGTGGCTGTATAGCTGCTAAGATTACTTTTAAATTATTAAGCGTCACCAGCTCTAAAAACAAAACATACCAGGGTCATGACTTCAGCTGCAGAAGTGATCCTCGTAGAAAGACTAAAACCCAAGGATGTATGGGTATGTCCATTTGCAGAAAGTGGTTAAAGCTGTAGAGAGAAAAATGTTTTTTTTAGCTAAACTTAAGCTTAAAACTTTACAAATGAAGAAAAAAATAAAAACATTACCATTTAACCCCGTATTAATGCTTATGTAATCATGTTTAGCCCCAATGAACTATTTTTCAGCATTAAAATTAAAAATTTCTGTCATATTCCTCATCTTTTTTCAGCATTTCATTTTTTTTTTTGGAAAAATCGCTTTCTTTTTCATTTGCAAATAACTTTGCCATGCTTTATACTAGAAACATCATTATACTGTCATTTTAAACATGATAAATTATCAAGTAAAGTGTATACTTTTGATATATAGTAAAACGATTTTTTTAAACTGACACTGATAAAAGTCGGAAAAAAAAATGTTATTCTTTTCTTTTCATCTTTTGTCTTTAGACATAGACTACAAAAAAAAAAAACGATTCTTGTCAAAGAGCAGTGACAAACAAAAAGCCTATTCCCCCTTCCCTCCCAAAAAAACAAAACAAAAAACGACAATGTCTATATTACTTTGTTGTCTTAAGCAATGACAAAGTTATATATAAAATATTATCTGGCCTTAAAAAGGTATAATGGTACAGTGCTACTGGCAATATTAATACTATCATGTCAAAAATGTCACACATTACCAGTTTTGGCACTTGTTCGCAATACACCAACCTGTTGCCAAAATTCTAAGCCAAAATCAGTTGTTCTATTTCTCAAGATCATTTGCATTTTCATGGAAAGTCATTTAGGAGAAATCTGTATAAGAGCTCAATAACTGTCTTTCATCAGAAAGAGAAATTTAAAGACATGTCACAGACATTAGAGCATTGTTGGATATGCAGATACCTGAAAAGTGTAGCCTATATGTAGACATGAACAGTTGTATTTAGCAGCTGTTAAAGTTTAGTTAAAGTTTAGTCCTAGTTGTAATGCGTGTTTAAGGTGATAGGGAAAAAAACATAGGGGTAGATTCAGAGAGAAGATACAACGGCGTATCTCCTGATACGCCGTCGTATCTTTGAGTCCGGCCGGTCGTATCTATGCGCCTGATTCATAGAATCCGATACGCCTAGATTTGACTAAGATCCGACCGACGTAAGTCTCTTACGCCGTCGGATCTTAACTGCATATTTACGCTGGCCTCTAGGGGCCTGTACGCTGATTTACGCCTAGAATATTTACGACGTTTCCGTAAGCCTTTTCCCGGCGTATAGTTACCCCTGCTATATGAGGCGTATCCTATGTTAAGTATGGCCGTCGTTCCCGCGTCAAATTTTAAAAAGTTATGTCGTTTGCGTAAGTCGTCCGTGAATGGGGCTGGACGTCATTTACGTTCACGTCAAATCCAATGACGTCCTTGCGGAGCAATGCACACTGGGAAATTCCACGGACGGCGCATGCGCCGTTCGGGAAAAACGTCAATCACGTCAGGTCAAGCCTGATTTAAATAACACACGCCCACCTCTTCCGAATTTGAATTAGGCAGGCTTACGCCGGGCTATTTACGCTACGCTGCCACAACTTTCTTTTAAGAATACGGCACTTGCCTGTAAAAGTTGCGGCGGCGTAACGTAAATAGGATATGCCCGCACAAAGAAGCGCCATTCTACCTGAATCTACCCCATATTCAGTTGTAGCAGGTAGCTAGCTGGCCATCTTACCTGCAGTATCAAAAGACACTGCAACATTGCTGCAGTGAGACTATTTCCCGCTAGTGGCAGCTAAGACTCAGTGTCATCACTTCCTGCCAGCAGGGTGATTACGACCAGGGAGCAAAGCATACAGGCAATTGTAGTCCCAGGGCTCAAGTTACACATGCTATTGAACTGCTGGGGAACTACAACTACCAGCTGGCTGGTAGAGAAGAACAGATTTCTGGAAGCACTTATAAAAAGATTAGGCTAGGCCTAGATTGCTCTCTTGGGATGCCAGCTTGGATCTGCAAGCAAGGGCTCTGTGTTGGAGAGTGCTGAGACTGAGTTGCGGCCTGCACAAGAAGAGTCACCACACGTGCATCTTTAAAGCACCTGCGGACAGCACTGCTTTACTGTCCAGCGGCAGCCTGGAGGCCGCTTCTGCTGCATCTGAATCACACATCAGCTGATCCGGGTAGGCTGAGGCAGAGGTCGGACGCCATCCCCTGAGCCAGGTTTCTGAGGGGGAGCTTGCCAAGTCATCACCATTATCAGCATCCTCATCCTGATCCCTCATTCCAGGATTGGTTAGCAGGTATCAGACCATTCTTTTGTAATAGACACTGTATACAGACACCATTGTCTTCATTCTCCCCACTGTTACTTCTAGTTCTACAAGATACAACACTTTTGAACCAGCAGTCACTGAGATTTCGTTTGCATCTTGCTAACACAGGAAGAGTCTGTTCTTTAATTATAACATCCTAGTCAGTTTAGTTGCTTTGCTGTATGTTCAGGAATTCTTCACTTACAATTTCCACAAAGCTAGCTGAAGACGAAAGGATTGCTTCTTCACATTACAAAACTAATTCAAACATCCCTATCTAATTTACCTAGAACTCTCTGAAAGAACAGGTTAAATTCCATTATAGCCAACTATTATTGAAGTTTTCAGTTTTTGTTTTGTTATTGCATTTAATGCTTGCGCCTGTGTGTTGAGGAACAGAAGGGAGAGGTCTGACATTGCTGAAAGTCATTCCTCTGCCCTTCTGCTGCCTGTTGTGTTCACATAAACATGGAACTGGGTTTGGGACTTTGAATGAGGCATGTGGATGACACATGCCTCCATCCCTGAAAATTGAAAGAAAGAAAGGTTTGGGACTTTAAATGAGATGCGTGTTGATGCAAACAGTATGTATAAGAAAATAAATAAAGTAGTATAGCGTAATAACCAGGCTCAAACTTACCAACCAAATTGCAAGCCGAATTTAACTGTCTAACTTAGTATGTTAAAAGCAGAGGATTGGTTGCACACATTTGCAAATATACGGATAAGCCACAGGCGGCTTACAAGGCTCTCTGCATTCCTGTGGTCCTAAGTGGTCCTAACTAAACTTTTCTAGTTTCCTCAGTAGAGGCATACAAGTGCTAATGAGTAGATGGAGAGCAGGTGACTAGGGGTGTGTGTCACCAGCCAGCCTCCATCTAAAATAGGTGTAGCAATAAAGAGCACTGGAAAAAACGCATAAGGGTTTCACATAGGCCGCGTATATGCATATGTATAAGAGCTGTTTATGTTCAGGTATTCATTATATTTGATCATTTGATATTCTTCCATGGTGGTTGCCATTACCATTACATTCCACCTGAAATATTATTCTAAAGTATAAGTTTATGTTGTTCACCTTTAAGTGCCTTTATAATATCAGTAAACATACTTTATGATCTGCTACACTTTGTGTTCTTTCTACTGCTGTGTTTTGTTCTGATACTGAATATTAGGTGTGCCAGAGGGGTGGGCACTGTTCTTGGGGTTGAGGAAGAGTACGGAACCAAAAATACTCATGCTGCTCCTTCAGGGGTAGCGCTACACAGTGTATACTAGCAATTTGCAGCACATCCCTGGAATAGGTTGTAGGCTGACAACTCACCTTATTTGTGATGACTGATTGGTGCCAGCCCTATCCAGCAGTTTTTTCTAATCTACCCATTCCCTCCCAATCTCCTTAGACTTCTCCTGAATAAACAGTTGAATGTTCTGTAGTCTAAAATAAAAACTTGGAGGGTTAATAAGACTGCTTGAGATAACACAGGAAGTGTATAAGGGGTACAAGATAGTTCTGAATTGATGACATGATCAACAGATATAAGAAAACCTTTCAAAAGTATATTTAAAATACCAATGTTTATAGGTTTATAAGCACATAGGTGCCATTGCTTCAGTTTGCTCCAGTGTGCAGATGACTGCGGCACATGCAGACACAGGGGGATATCTCCTAAACCGTGCAGGTTTACAACCTGTAGCATAAAGTAAAAAAAAAAGGGTTTACAATCACTTTAAGCAGGTAATGCTAATTACATTACCTAGTTACAGATGACTGAATAATTCTGTAAAATATATAATCTCCTTGCAATTGTTGTTGTTTCTTTACTAGACAGGGGCAGAACACCCGAACAGGGAAAAAGTTCTAACCCGAACGACGAACCCTATTGAAGTCTTTGGGAGCCAAACAGCAAAAATCAAAAATGCCCATGTTGAAGGTTTATATGCAAATAATTGGCAATTAAAGGGGTATGGGGGTCTGGGTACTGCCCTGGGAACATATATCAATATATATTTTTTTAAACAATTGTTTCTTTTTTTTTTAGGAGCAGTGATTTTAATAATGCTTAAAGTGCAAGAATAAAAAAGTAAAAATTAATTTAAATATAGTGCCTGGGGGTCAACTTAGTCTGTCTGTAAAGCCTGAGATCTCTCCACTGATTCCCACTAAGCAGGCGGGTGACAGGTCCGTGCCTGCTCCACTTGGGCAGAGTGGACACGGACACAGCCTGCTTTCCTCTATGGTTGGTTAGATGTAAACAGACCACCTGTCTGTTTACTTCTCACTGTCATGTGATCCGATCTGCCAGACGGATGGAGAATGGATCCCCCATCCATCTGTTTTTAGTGGACAGGATCTAATTGGATGTTGGTGAGTCTCAACAAACATGTGTCCGCTCACACCCGCTGCTCCATAAAAGGCATTGGATGATTCAATCAGGTCTGTCTAAAAACTGACAGGTGGACCCAATTGGTCTGCTCATGAGAAAGGGGCCTTAAATTAGTTGGCTTGACAAACACTCCGTGAATTAATTGTTAAAAAAAAAAAAAAAAGCCTGTGAAAGGACATTAAAGAATATGTTACCCCAACATTTCATATTCTTGATATGTGACTGTTGTTCTATGTGTTAAAATGTATCCTGATTTCTTTATTTCCTTCCTTATTGTGAAATGCCTGCTGTTCCTGTAAGTCTCCCCTGCATCCCTATTTCAAAGTGACTACAATAGACAAGAGAGTACAGCATAATCAGTTTCTGGTTGTGTTGGGAGCACAGCCAGCCTGTCCTCCAATGATCAGGCTTGTGCTGACATCTCCCCCCCCCCACTGCACAGCCATTCACTAGGAAGATCAGTGTGTTGCTTATTTCTCTACCCTCACCTCTCTAAGCCCCTTGTGAGTACAGAGATTGTGTGATCGCTTATAAAAAAAAAAAGAAGAAAGGTATTTAATATCCACAATACACTGGCCATTTTGTCACTAGGGTATCCCTGCAGCTTTTGCATATGTATGGCCTATTTTTTCTATACACACTCTCTTTAAGAGAAACAACATAGAAAGAAGGAATGGTGGCATCCATAACTATGTGAGAAGTGAATAATCTTAAATAGATTGTGATGGACCTGACACATTATAGATTAAATTAAATATGTAGGCAAATAAAATATTTTTGGGCTGTTCTCATTGGCACTTCAGCCTTAAATCTCTATATGTGAGTAATTTGATGTTACATTAAAGGGCCAGCATCATATTTTAACTTATATGAAGACATATTTGATATGAATGAGCAAACAGAATACAACATGATATTCTTTGGAGCAGTGAAAAAAAGGTATTCACACACATTGTTGCTCAGCTCTGACAATAGGACATCTGCTAAAAGTGGAATAGCTAGCTTAGTAACCATAAGAACTAAGATTACTTCATACTTTGCATGTCCAATACTTTCAAATCTGCCAAAAGTGGACTAGACCATTCATCGCTATCTCATTCTTCCTCAAGGAGGTTTAGCAGTGGCTCAAACAAGTGCCAAAACTACACAGGGATTGAAGCAGCTGCTCTGCACAAGACTTGACTACAGTGCAGAGGCAGCTATAGGCTTTGTTAGGCCTTAGGCAAAACTTAGTCATGAGGCCCCACACATATGCCCCATGTACCAGTCTGCAGTCCCTGTCTGTGGGAAGGTGTGTATGTGATGCTCAGTGCGGTACCTTTAATGCCAGTGCCAGCCGGACAGGTGTGGAGCGGCCGGGGCTGAAGGAGCAGTCTCAGCTGCCTTAGGGACCCACATGGACATGCTGCCTGTACATTTTGTGGAGATGGCACCTGGAGCTGGGTGCCGTCATCCGGACACTGCCGCCACCTAGAGGTCATTGCTGTCCCGTACCTGCTGCCACCAGACTTGACGCTCCATGAGGAGTCCACTATTGTCCAGTACCCGAATGGTCGTCAGTCAGCCCCTGGGCCACAAAGTCCCAGCAAGAGTAGGGTGAGCCACCGGCGCCGTAATCGGTGTTTGATCACAGGCAAATTAGGCAGCCCTGAGGCCCCTGTGAGGCCTTAGGCGACCGCCTAATTTGCCTAATTAGAGAGCCGCCTCTGCTACAGTGTTTTCTGAATGGAACATTGCATGCTCCTTTGGGAGTTTCACCCTTAACCCTACGGATTATGATGTATTTATATTCTTTTATGATTCTATACTTTTGGTTATTACAGAATTTTTGGACACTATTTTTCTGCATGTTTACCATAACACATAAAGAAAAAAAACTTTCATTTGTAAATAACTTTGCTATGCTTTTTACCAGGTTTATAATTTTAGAATATTTTTAAAACATTACAAATTACAGAATAAAATGCATACCTTTTCTACAGTTATGCCGCGTACACACGACTGTCTTTAATGACATGGAAAAAAACAAAGTTTTTCTCAACGAGATTCTTGTAAAACCTGCATTGCATACACACGATCGTGAAAAAAAAATGCTTGCGCAAAGCGTGGTGACGTACAACACGTACAACGACACTATAAAGAGGAATTTCCATTCAAATGGCGCCACCCTTTGGGCTTGATTATGCAAATTTCCCTTCTCATAATTTGCTTCTGAGCATGCACATTTTTTTCCTGTTGTTAAAGCCTACACACGACCATTTTTCACGACGTGAAAAACTACGACATGAAAAACATAGAGAAGAAATCGAGCATGTTCTAAATTTTTAATGCCCATTTTTCACGTCTGGAAAAATGCTCTGGAGCCCCTACACATGATCGTTTTTAATGACCAATTTAAAAAATGGCATTTTTCTCATCATGAAAAATGATCGTGTGTACACGGCATAACACTATCTTTTTAAAACATTGTTAAGCCTCGTACACACGATCAGTCCATCCGATGAGAACGGTCCAAAGGACCGTTGTCATCGGTTAACCGATGAAGCTGACTGATGGTCCGTCGCGCCTACACACCATCGGTTAATTAACCGATCGTGTCAGAACGCGGTGACCTAAAACACAACGACGTGCTGAAAAAAACGAAGTTCAATGCTTCCAAGCTTGCGTCGACTTGATTCTGAGCATGCGCAGATTTTTAACCAATGCTTTTGCATACTAACGATCGGTTTTGACCTATCGGTTAGGCTTCCATCGGTTCAATTTTAAAGCAAGTTCCTATTTTTTTGACCGAAGGTTAACTAACCGATGGGGCCCACACACGATCGGTTTGGACCGATTAAACGGGCCATCAGACTATTCTCATCGGATGGACCGATCGTGTGTACGCGGCCTTAAATGTTTAAAGTAAAACATTTAAAACAACCAATACCTTGAAGAAAAAAAAAATGTTAAGAAAATGCTGCAGCAATACTGACATTTACAAAGAAAAAAAGTGTTTAACCACTTCCTGCCCAGCCACTGCATATACTGTAAATGACCTGACTGGGCAAACGTTTATCTAAGGCCTCGTACACACGGACGGACATGTCCGCCCGGAGATTTCTGTCTGATGGTTGTACACACCATCAGACAGAAATCCGCTGGAAGGTCAATGCTTCCACGCATGCGTCGAATCACTTTGACACATGCGAGGGATGGCGGCCGAGCGGACATGTACGGTAAGTCTGTACAGATGACCGAACATGTCCGACGAACAGGCTTCCAGTGGACATGTTTCTTAGCATGCTAAGAAACATTTGTCTGCTGCAAAACGGTCGGCTGGACAAATGTCCGCTGGAAACCTGTCCGGTCAGCCATACACACGACCGAACATGTCTGCTGAAACTGGTCCGCGGACCAGTTTCAGCAGACATGTTCGGTCGTGTGTACGGGTCCTGAGAGGATGTATCCAAAATTCCTGCACCTCATGCGTGCCTCTGGGGCGCTTCAGCATAATCCTGAGTACCGAGTGTCGGAGCTCTGCCCTGGTACCATTGTCCAGTAGTAAACATGGCTGTAATTCATACAGCCATTGTGCATAACGTACGTGTCAATATTTTTGTCATACACTTTACCCCAAAGTTGAGGATTCATGTTGCCAATGTTTTATATTTTCAGCAGGATTTTTTATGTGACCTTGCCAACATTTTCAGTGGTATCATGGCCCCTGGATTGTTCTTTATCCTTTGGTTGTAACAATATAGGTTTTCTACAAATCTTAGTTTTGGTGTCGAAAGGAAAGTGTTCACATATACTTTAACATGATGAGATTAGATACTCCTGTCTTCCAGCACAAAAAAATTGTACAATCAAAAATGATTCGTACTGCAGGTTGTCTAGCTACTAAGCCAAAAAATCATTGACTTTGTTCTTGTTGAGCAACATATAACAGTATGTCAGTAAAACAAAGTTATTTATTTTACTGCCTTTAAGCCTTTGTGTATAATTATTTTAAGCCAGTCTTTATTTTGTGGTGTCAGTAAATGCATATGCTATTAATTTTCCATTCTGCTGATTCTTACTAAAGTACCATTTTAATTTATCTGTATCACATTTTTATTGTTGGCTATGATAGCAGAATCTGTGTAATTCTGCAGAAAAAAATTATATTTTTTTACTTTCCACCTGTAGTTTAGCTGTCAGGTATTTTCAAAAACACGTTAAGATTCTCTCTCTCTCTCTAGAAACATGCACATCTTTTAATGACATTCTGCTAATGCGGCTTCTCAGGAGGAACTTCATACTTTTCCCTGAAGACCAGATCAGTAGCTTTTCCCATAATCCTCTTTTTCTTTTAGAAACAAGGTCCACTTTTAGCAAATCCTGCAACAACTGTAAATGTAACATGAATAGCTGAAGTCATTTCGGTCATTTCTGCCCACATAGACCAGTAAAAATACGATAGGTTGAAATGACTTGACTCCTACCTTACCATAATCACAGGTTTCCAGAAAAACAATGCTGGTAAAGCTTAAAAAGCATTTTTGGCACCAACACATTTGTAATTAAACAGAGCCAGCAGGGAGTGGTTGTTCTTCTGATGTTCTCTAAACCTATACAGGATACAAAAGGATTATTTGGAGAATTGGAACGTGTGCGCATGAAGATATTTGCTGCAGAAGAATCATTTTATGCTTTGATGTCTTGTAATGGTGAAGTTAATAGGTTTGGTCCCTAAATTACTGTGGATGGAATCCATATTTATATTTTTGTACTTAGGAGTTATAAATAATGTTTATTTCTAAAAAGGCTATAACATGCACTTATCTGGTTAGAAGAACATTTTTATTTATATATTAAAAGGAATTACCAAATGCATACATTAACCACTTAAGGACCCCTCCTGTACATATACAGTTTTGTTCAAAATTATTCAACCCCCCAATGCTGTAAAGGGTTTTAGGGAATTTAGTGAACATTTGTAATTGTATTCAGAATGAAATCCTACAAGGACTTCTTAAAGAACCATATGCAACTAAAATTACATCAATTGGTTTTGTAATACAGTAGTAAATGTTTATTTTTTGAATTCTTCATTTACACAATTATTCAACCCCTTAAAGACTACCACTCTGAAGAACAGAGGTTCATTGAAGTGTTTTCAATCAGGTATTGAAAACACCTGTGGATGTCAGGGAGCAGCAATAAAGCCTAATAAGCACCAATTAGGCAGCTTTAAAATGACTGTGATACTCAGCTCCTTCTAGACATTTACTGGTGTGGTTACAAACATGGTGAAGTCAAGAGAACGGTTCAGGAAGACAAGAGAATAGGTGATTACTCTTCACAGGAAGGGCAATGGCTATAAGAAGATTGCAAATTCAAGGCAAAGGGCACTGTTGAAACGCTACCTGGTCGTGGCAGAAAGAAGATGCTGACTTTGACTGCTGTGCGCTACCTGAAGCGTAGAGTGGAGAAAAGTCCCTGTGTGACTGCTGAGGAACTAAGAAAACATTTGTCAGATGTGGGTACTGAAGTTTCTGCTCAGACAATACGGTGCACACTGCGTAATGAAGGCCTCCATGCCAGAACTCCCAGGCGCACCCCCTTGCTGTCTCCAAAGAATAAGAAGAGTCAACTGCAGTATGCCAAAAGTCATGTGGACAAACCACAAAAGGTTTTGGGATTGTGTTCTGTGGACTGATGAAACAAAATTAGAACTGTTTGGGCCCATGGATCAACGCTATGTTTGGAGGAGGAAGAACAAGGCCTATGATGAAAAGAACACCTTGCCTACTGCGAAGCATGGCGGGGGTCAATCATGCTTTGGGGCTGTTTTGCTTCTGCAGGTACAGGGAAGCTTCAGTGTGTGCAAGGTACCATGAATTCTCTTCAGTACCAGGAGATAGTGGATAACAATGTGATGCAGTCCGTCACAAACCTGAGGCTTGGGAGACGTTGGACTTTTCAACAGGACAATGATCCCAAGCATACCTCCAACTCCACTAGAGCATGGTTGCAGATTAAAGGCTGGAACATTTTGGAGTGGCCATTGCAGTCACCAGACTTAAATCCGATTGAGAACCTCTGGTGGGACTTAAAGAAAGCAGTTGCAGTGTGCAAGCCTCAGAATGTGACTGAACTGGAGGCTTTTGCCCATGACGAATGGGCGAAGATACCCGTAGATCGCTGCAAGACACTTGTGTCAAGCTATGCTTCACGTTTAAAAGCTGTTATAACTGTAAAAGGATGTTGTACTAAGTACTAAGATTGAATGTCACTTGGGGGTTGAATAAAACTGATATGATGTGAGCACAGAAAAGACATTTGTGGTTATTTCATTATAAATGTTATGTTATATGTGTCTGACCTACACGTGCCTCTTTGATTTAATTGTAAGCAGGATGACTGAATGATCAAAATCAATGTCAAACTGGCCAAAACAATCAATTTCAGCGGGGGTTGAATAATTTTGAATACAACTGTACATCGGCAGAATGGCACGGCTGGGCACAGGCACGTACAGGTACGTCGCCTTTAAGAGTCCAGCCGTGGGTCGTGCGCACACGCGACCCGGTCCGAAGCTCCGTGACCGCGGCCGCAGGACCCGCGAACCCGATCGCCGCCGGTGTCCCGTGAGCGGTCACATGAGCTGAAAAATGGGGAGAGGTGTGTGTAAAGACACCTTCCCCGTTCTTCACAGTGGCACTGTCCTTGATCATCTGTTGGAAAGAGAAAGTGTGGGGTGGATCCGCGCAGCGGAGTTCAAACACAAGACAGATAATAGAAATAAAAATAAAATAAAGATGCTGGTGAAAAAAGAAGAACTGCTGCCCCTACTATTTACTACCACTAGGTGGAGTAAAAGGATGAAGAGAGAAGGGAGTGTAGGTATGGCGCTGTTTTAGTGAGAGGAGAGTTAGCCTGACGCTGACAGTACAACAAAGTCAAAAAAGACTGCAAACAAAAATGGTGTTACCCCCAGCTGGGTATAGGCTGTGAGGAACTTCAATAAGAGATGTGAAGCATGAGATGTAAATAACTTAAATTATATTGATCCCTCGGCCGGGTGTTTGCTGATGCAGAAATACCCTCGGCCGGGTGTTTACTACTATAAAATGCCCTCAACCTGGTATAAGTGAGTCCTAAAATAAAATAATGCTAGTTAAAAGTGAAACATCAACCTTAGTGGTCAGAGTATAACATCAAACCACAGAAAATAAATAAATAAACCCCCAGTCGGGTGTTTACTATTGCACTCTCTGCTGGGTGTTAGATAAGTGAAAAAAATGTATTTAAATGTGAAGAAAACATGAAAAACACATAAATCAAGTCCATATAAAGTCCATTGGAAAACCATGCATAGAAATAATAAAAGAAGTAATAGGTGACTTTTGTGCTTAAAACTTCAACGTTGCTGGCTGAAATTTTCAGTTCTTGCTCCGTGCGTGACAACCCGTGCTCTTTACAAAAATGTACTCACCAGATACTTCTTACCCTCCAGGGGTATGGCGCAATCACAGTATAAGTGCCACTGTGTAGCAACCTAATTTATGTTTTTTTTTTCATGTTTTCTTCACATTTAAATACAAGTTTTTTTCACTTATCTAACACCCGGCAGAGAGTGCAATAGTAAACACCCGACCAGGGGTTTATTTATTTATTTACTGTGGTTTGATGTTATACTCTGACCACTAAGGTTGATGTTTCACTTTTAACTAGCACTATTTTATTTTAGGACTCACTTATACCCGGTTGAGGGCATTTTATAGTGGTAAACACCCGGCCGAGGGTATTTCTGCATCAGCAAATACCCGGCCGAGGGACCAATATAATTTAAGTTATTTACATCTCATGCTTCACATCTCTTATTGAAGTTCCTCACAGCCTATACCCAGCTGGGGGTAACACCATTTTTGTTTGCAGTCTTTTTTTACTTTGTTTTACTTTCAGCGTCAGGCTAACTCTCCTCCCACTAGAACAGCGTCATACCTACACTCCCTTCTCTATTGATCGTCTGTTCCCTGATATAGAGAAAGATGATCAATGACATCACACATCCAGCCCCACCCCCTACAGTTAGAAACACATATGAGGTCACACTTTACCCCTACAGCGCCCCCTAGTGGTTAACTCCTAAACTGCAATTGTAATTTTCACAGTAAAAACAGTAAAAACCTCTGGTGCAACCAATTACCTTCAGAAGTCACATAATTTGTGAAATTATGTCCACCTGTGTGCAATCTAAGTGTCACATGATCTGACATTACATATACACACCTTTTTGAAAGGCTTCAGTGGCTGCAATACATAAGCAAGAGGCACCACTAATCGAACACTGCCATGAAGACCAAGGATCTCTCCAAAAAAGTAAGGGACAATGTTGTTGGAAAGTCAGGGTTAGGTTATAAAAAAATATCCAAATCTTTGATTATCCCTAGGAGCACCATCAAATCTATCATAACCAAATGGAAAGAACATGGCAAAACAGCAAACCTGCCAAGAGATAACTACACACCAAAACTCACCGACTGGGCAGGGAGGGCATTGAAGAGGCAGCACAGAGACCTAAGGTAACCCTGGATGAGCTGAAGAGTTCCACAGCAGAGACTAAGTATCTTTAAATAGGACGACAATAAGCCGTACGCTCCATATAGTTGGGCTTTATGCCCAGAAGAAAGCCATTACTTTCAGCAAAAAAAAATGGCACATTTTGAGTTTGCAAAAAGGCATGTGGGAGACTCCCAAAATGTATGGAGGAAGGTGCTCTGGTCTAATGATACTAAAATGTAACTTTTTGGCCATAAAAGAAAACACTATGTCTGGCGCAAAACCAACACATCACATCACCCAAGGAACACCATCCCATTTTCAGCAGTCGGGACTAGGAAACTGGTCAGAGTTGAGGGAAAGATGGATGGTGCTAAATACAGGGATATTCTTGAACAAAACCTGTACCACTCTGTGTGTGATTTGAGGCTAGGACGGAGGTCCACCTTCCAGCAGGACAATGACCCCAAACACACTGCTAAAGCAACACTTGAATGGTTTAAGGGTAAACATGTAAATGTGTTGGAATGGCCTAGTCAAAGCCCAGACCTCAATCCAATCGAAAATCTGTGTCAAAATTAAAGATTGCTGTTCACAAGCGCAAACCATCCAACTTGAAGGAGCTGGAACAGTTTTGCAAGGAGGAATGGGCCAACATTACAGTGGTAAGATGTGAAACTTATCATAGAGACTTATCCAAAGCAACTTGGAGCTGTTAAAGCCACAAAAGGTGGCTCTACAAAGTATTGACTTTAGGGGGTGAATAGTTATGCACATTGACCCTTTCTGTTATTTTGTCCTATTTGTTGTTTGCGTCACAAAAAAACACAAAAAAATCCATGGGGGGTGAATACTTTTGCAAGGCACTGTACACATGGTACCTTCACAATAAGCATATGAACAAATGCACCTAACTTTGACAGCGCAGTTTATACACATTTCTACAATTGTTGCATGCCAATTTTCCAGGGATTTTTTTTAGAGAGGCAGTCCTTTAGTATATTGGCCTAGCGCACCTTTTTTTAACTGTGCAAGTAGCCATGGCAGCTCCTACCATGACAGGTTAGCTTTTAAAAAAATCAGCTTGATATGGAAAAAAGGAAAGGTGGGTCCAAAGAGTTCATATAAAAAGCATTTAGGATAGATGTAGACATTGGTACATCAAAAGATTAACAAGGTACAAAGTTAAAAATCTCAAAGGTTTTGTAGGTTACACAATATAAAGAAAAAAATTGCGGCGCCAATAAAAACACAAATGCCCTGTAAGGCAATAGTAAATGTAGACTCAACAAGATCAATAAGATTTGAACAGTGAGTACATAAGAAGTGGTCAAGGGGGCTCCACCACATCAAGGTGAATCCCTGGATCACTAAATCGTGAATAATGAGTGTGTCAACTCAAACAACATTCCCGATCAACAGGAAAAGTGAATTCACAATGCAAAAAACTGTGCACATGAATAAAAACAAATAATTGTGATATTCATAAAGTGTCAATAATAAAAAGAACAATGGTTGTCATGAACCATGGAGTCCCATTTACTGCATATAAATGATTTGTATGCATGAAGTTTATACAGTCCCAAGGAACATCAATCTTTATGGTAAACGGTGTCTAATCTCCAGAAAAAATCAGCAGTAGAGATAAATAAGTTATGCCCTTACCGGATGGAGTAGACCCACATCTCACCATACGGTGGGGGGTCTTCAAGGCTTGCGTAGGCCGATTGCCTTACAGGGGTAACTCTCCAGACACTCCTAAAGCTCTTTTCCGGTAGGACCTTTCCGCTCTGATTGGACCAGAAATCTGGAACTGGTGACAGTGATGATGATGTTCCTGGAGGTGGTTGGAGTTCTCAGGGGATCCAGTGTACCAGTATAAAATTAAAAAGAAAAGAGAAAACACCTCCTCATCGCGTAAAAAATTTATTAAAAATTTCAAAAATAAGGACAAGCTCCCAAAAGTCTCAAGTAAGGGAATCTCAGTGAACCATTATCACACCAAAAAAACAGCACTGCAAAAGCAATCTCAGCATCAGAGCACACACACTTCAGAGAAGGATAAAGTAACTGTGCGCAGTTTGGGATGGATATGATCAGATGCCCGACCGGTTTCGTATCAAAATACTTCTACTGGGGTGCATATCTGAATCATCTCACCCCCCTGCGCTTTAAATACCATCTCTACTTACCCCCATAGGACCAGCACTCACCGTTAATGGCGTGCGTTCCAATTGCTGACAATTCCGGTTGGCATGCGCTCCAGGCGCCCGGAAATGACATCTATTAAATCCAATGGTTAAAACCCCTGTATTCCCTGTGATTCTCTCAAGCGCTCCAGGCGCCCGGAAGTGACATCTCCTGTATGTCCGCCCATCGTCATGATCTCCCCTCACCTCACCTCCCTTCCAGGAGGATGAGCCAATCAGCACCGCTCCCTGCGTGTGTGGGTCTAGTGAGGCGGAGCGCATCATCGACCGACGCTAGCCCCGCCCCCTCATGACGCGACCCCACAGCAAGTAGATATGCAGACGTTGCGCCCGTGTGTAAACACAACCGCACCTGCATATTAGTGCGCCGAAGAGGTTCATTGATCTATGATAGATCACAGGGCGGTCAATAGGAGTGTATCAGGGAATGTATCAGAGGAAAAGGGAACATGAAAGATGGCTAAAACATAGAGACATGCATGGAGGGCCTCCTGGTGGTGGGAAATGGCAACTTGAAGTCACCATACCACCTATAATCATGGGCTGCTACATGACACAACTCTTATGTATAGGCGCCATCTAGTGGTCAAAAATGGAAAAAAATGACCATCCAATTCGTCCCATATTAATAAACTGTTAAAAATCTATAAAAATTAATTTTTGGATTATAGATGGTGTCCTGGGAGTAAGTAAAAAATGGAAAAATTCTTCAAAAAACAGAAAAAATATAATAACTTATAAACTTCCAATATATTACTACTGGTCATATAAATCAGGATTGGTTGATGAAGGAGTTGACGTCCCACTCCACATTGAGGCCGTGGGGGATGTAACTCTTCAATTGGTAGATCCAGAAGACTTCAAGCTTTGATACACCCCGAACACTGGGCTCACCTCTCCAGTGAGGAACGAAGTGATCAATAACCTGAAAGGTCGTCCCCTCGATTCTTTTATTATGTTGTTCAAGAAAGTGCCTGGGTACAGTATGTTTTGTGCACCCCTTCTTGATTTTGGCTATGTGTTCCCCTACCCTTATGGTGAAACTTCTAATAGTGCGGCCCACATATTGTTTCCCACAATGACAGGTAATAAGATAAACCACGTGTTTAGTGGCACACGTGGAAAATATTTTCATGGGGAATACAAGACCGGTTACTGATGATGTAAAGCTAACTGTTTTTCTCTTATTAGAATTATGTAGGCATACCTTACATTTTCTACAAGGGTGATAGCCTTTAGACAAAGGGAAAAAGGAAATTTTTGCTGGAGGGTCTGGTATATTTGGTGCAAGTTGATTTCTTAGAGGGACAGCCCCTCTATAAATCACACCTGCTTGTGCAGGAAGAACTGGTCCCAACAAGGGATCATTTTTCAAAACTGCCCAGTGTTTTTGAATGATACTTTTAATTTGTCTATGTTGGGTGGAGAAAGTGGTGAAGAACGAGTGTTTAAATTTATTATCTTGTGCTATTTTGACCTTTTCCACAGTTAATGTGGACCTATCTACTGTAGAGATTTTCTTAATTTCTTCTTCTATGGCCAAATTGCAGTATCCCTTTTCCACAAACCTTTTTTTCAAAGTTTGTGCCTGGACCTTGAAATCATTTAAGTTAGAGCAGTTCCGTCTTAATCTAAGCATCTGGCTACGAGGCACCGAGCCTAGCCAGGGCGGGTGATGGCAACTGTCCTGTGGGATGAACCCGTTGCGGTCCGTGCTTTTGAAGTATGTTCTAGTTTTAAGTTGATGGTTTTCAACAAAGATTTCAAGGTCGAGGAAGTGTATACTTAAGGGACTCGCCTCATAGGAGAGACCAATCCCAACTTGATTATCATTCAAGATAGTCATGAAGGTATCAAGGGAGGTACGATCCCCCTTCCATATGAGGAGGATGTCGTCTATATATCGAGCCCACAGAACGATCTCAGGTCGCTCTAGAGCATAGACGACATCCTCCTCCCATTTGGCCATAAAAATATTAGCCAGACTGGGGGCAAACTTGGCCCCCATGGCTACACCTTTCTCTTGTAAATAAAAGTCGCCTCCGTACCAGAAATAGTTGTGAGAAGTTGCGAACCTCAACAGGTCCATGATGAATAGCTTCTGTATCAAAGGAATGGTTTCCACTCTATCCAAGAAACAGTCAACAGCTTGAAAACCTAAATGATGGGCAATACTGGTGTATAAAGAAGCCACATCAGCTGTGACTAATAAAAGGTCCTCCGTATAGGGTACCTCTTGTAGTTTGGCAATAGTGTGTCTGGTATCCTTCAAGTAGGAGGGAATGCTTTTCACAATAGGTTGGAGATGGTAGTCTATGTATTTCCCTACTCTGGATGTTATTGAATTAATACCACTTACAATAGGCCGCCCTGGTGGACGGGTACTATTTTTGTGTACTTTGGGCAAGTAGTACATAACTGGTATACGCGGAACTTTAGGCACAAGGTAACTCTTCTCTTTATTGTCCAATATTCCGTTTCTAGCCCCAATATCAATAAGTTTTTTCAAAGAAACCTTAAATTTAGAGGTGGGGTTCGAGGGTAATTTAATATATGTGGAACTGTCCCCCAGAATATTATACATCTCTTCATTGTAAGCAGTTTTGTCAAGAACCACTATCCCTCCCCCTTTGTCCGCAGGGCGGATCACCAGATCCCTCCTTTCACATAATGTCTTTAAACCAAGTTTAATATTAGGGTCAGAGTAATTCCTTTTGACAGGAAGTTCTTCCAAGTCTTTGATGACCAAATCCCTGAACACTTTGACACTAGGTGCTATTGGACATGAAGGGTTAAAGAGGGAAGGGTTAGAAAGCCCCGTATGTATAATTTCTGTAGTAACCTCTGGGAGACTCGGTCTACAAGGATTGGAAATAAAATACCTTTGAATGTTCATTTTTCTCACGAACTTCTGTACATCAATAAAGGTATTGAATTTACTGAGAGTTCTGGGCGGGACAAATTTTAGGCCCTTGTCTAAAACCACTTTCTCTGCATTAGTAAATTCAGCTGAACTTAAGTTAAAAATTCCCGCCAATGTTACACTCTTCTCCTTTTTCTTCCTGGCCCTCCTCCCCCCTCTCGTCCCCCGTTTCGTTCGTCCCCCCTGGGGAAGTTCTCTGGTCCCCTGTGAAAATCCCCCTGGTGGGTGGATTTGGGCAGATTTTGATTATAATTATAGGGCGGTCGATCAAAATGGTCGTCATCCCTTCCCATATAACCATAATGGGACTCGTGGGTCCTAGATGGGTAATCATATCGAGGTGTACGTGGTCCACCAGGTGTACCGTATGATCTAGGGGGGTAAGCAAAATAATCCTCTCTCCTGTAAGGTGATCGATCATGGTAGGATCTATCTCTTGATCTTTCTTTATGCCCCTGTGATTTCCCTTTCGTACCTTTACCCCTCCCCCTATTTGGGGGTGGGGGACCACCGTTGGAATAATTGGGAGTTCTAGGCCCTGTTCCAGTGGTGTTTTGTCTTATGTCTTTAGGCATAGAGACCTGAGTCATAATTGGTTGTGAAAAGGAAAGGACTTTGGCCTCACTAGTGGAGGGCTGGGATACCTCCATTTCCAAATTAGAAGCATTGACATTAGACTCAGCGCTTATTTTAGCCTGCCAGCTGAATACTGACCCGGCCTTGTAATCAGCAAAATCCCTTGTATACTTCTTCTGTTTTTTGTTCTTTTGATCTTTTTCTTCCTTCTCTAAGTGGTTCCTCAAATTGGTGGATAAAGTAATATATTCTGTAGTAGATTTGGAAGATAGGAGTTTCTCCTTAATTTCCTTTATTTCTCTATCTAGAGCGGTCATCCTAGTTTTCTTCTTTTCTATTAAAAAATTCAAAAGGGAAATAACCCTTAAATTAAAAAATTGGAACCAGGATTCAAAGTCTGGGTCCCCCTGTTGGGGGTGTACATCCCACCTTAGTCCCCTGGGAACCATGTCTTCTTTGACATAATGCTCCAGGAATGCCACATCCCACTGGAGATGCAATTCCGAGGTCATCACATTCCTGAGTCTGAGGAAGAGACCACCAACCTCAGAGTCGGTATTAAGAATAGTGAATACCCCCTCTGTGCTAAACGGTCGACTACTGCGGTAATCAAAAACATCCATTGTAAATTGCAGCAATATAAACAAATCCTAAGGTACAGTGAAAAAAATATAAATAATAGTGCGCTATGTTACAATGTGTTAGTAAAAAATTATGTATCAAGAAATGTGTAAGGCTGCCAGCACAACATGGAAAAACTGTGAAACAAAATATAAAGAAAAAAATTGCGGCGCCAATAAAAACACAAATGCCCTGTAAGGCAATAGTAAATGTAGACTCAACAAGATCAATAAGATTTGAACAGTGAGTACATAAGAAGTGGTCAAGGGGGCTCCACCACATCAAGGTGAATCCCTGGATCACTAAATCGTGAATAATGAGTGTGTCAACTCAAACAATATTCCCGATCAACAGGAAAAGTGAATTCACAATGCAAAAAACTGTGCACATGTATAAAAACAAATAATTGTGATATTCATAAAGTGTCAATAAAAAAAAGAACAATGGTTGTCATGAACCATGGAGTCCCATTTACTGCATATAAATGATTTGTATGCATGAAGTTTATACAGTCCCAAGGAACATCAATCTTTATGGTAAACGGTGTCTAATCTCCAGAAAAAATCTCGGGCATCTGATCATATCCATCCCAAACTGCGCACAGTTACTTTATCCTTCTCTGAAGTGTGTGTGCTCTGATGCTGAGATTGCTTTTGCAGTGCTGTTTTTTTGGTGTGATAATGGTTCACTGAGATTCCCTTACTTGAGACTTTTGGGAGCTTGTCCTTATTTTTGAAATTTTTAATACATTTTTTATGCGATGAGGAGGTGTTTTCTCTTTTCTTTTTAATTTTATACTGGTACACTGGATCCCCTGAGAACTCCAACCACCTCCAGGAACATCATCATCACTGTCACCAGTTCCAGATTTCTGGTCCAATCAGAGCGGAAAGGTCCTACCGGAAAAGAGCTTTAGGAGTGTCTGGAGAGTTACCCCTGTAAGGCAATCGGCCTACGCAAGCCTTGAAGAACCCCCACCGTATGGTGAGATGTGGGTCTACTCCATCCGGTAAGGGCATAACTTATTTATCTCTACTGCTGATTTTTTCTGGAGATTAGACACCGTTTACCATAAAGATTGATGTTCCTTGGGACTGTATAAACTTCATGCATACAAATCATTTATATGCAGTAAATGGGACTCCATGGTTCATGACAACCATTGTTCTTTTTATTATTGACACTTTATGAATATCACAATTATTTGTTTTTATTCATGTGCACAGTTTTTTGCATTGTGAATTCACTTTTCCTGTTGATCGGGAATGTTGTTTGAGTTGACACACTCATTATTCACGATTTAGTGATCCAGGGATTCACCTTGATGTGGTGGAGCCCCCTTGACCACTTCTTATGTACTCACTGTTCAAATCTTATTGATCTTGTTGAGTCTACATTTACTATTGCCTTACAGGGCATTTGTGTTTTTATTGGCGCCGCAATTTTTTTCTTTATATTTTGTTTCACAGTTTTTCCATGTTGTGCTGGCAGCCTTACACATTTCTTGATACATAATTCTTTGTAGGTTACACCCCTAAGTTAGCTTTAGTTTGACAATCCAGCTACATAGGTAGAATGAATGACATCTTTAATATTACATATTTTTGCTGAAATAGAGGAACATGGAAAGGGAAGGGGTAACTACAGGGATATTAACAGAAATATGAACAACAATATCAGTCTTCCAACCTAGGCGTAATGTGAGTGTTTACTAATTGCTCCAAAGATGGGTCAAGTATACCTATCTTGTATACTTGACTAAGTATACATTCCAAGAGGTAAATCATTTCTCTAACCATGTCTAAAAAAAGAATAATGTGAAAGAATAGGAGATCTCCAATGGCTAGTAATAATAGGCAAGAAGTATATAGTATACATGTGAATGAAAACAAAATTGTATACATCACAACTGTTCAGGCTGATTGAATATTGTTCACTCCAATGTACAGTAAAGCAATTTCTATAGCAGTGTTCTTCAACCTTTTTTCAGTCAAGGCACCCTTTTAAATTATGAACATAAAAGCACCCCGTTCTGAAATGCAAAAAGTAAAAAAAAATCCTGGTAGTTTTTTGTTAAATATTGCAGCAGCATTCACACATATGGGCCACCCAACATTATAAGTGATTTATTCCTCCATGTTTGTAAACTGATATTGATCCATTTGCTAGATTTCTGTTTGTTTTTTTTTAACAATTTGTGTCAGTCTTTAACCACTAGTGGTTTTTAAAGGTGCAACGTCATATGACGTCCACCCAGGATAACAGAGTCTTCCTCCCGCCATCTTTTGACGGCGGGCGGTTGACAAGTGGTTAAGCATTTTTCCAAGAGAAATACAAAAAGAGACCCCAAGGCACTACAATACTCTGGTTAGAAAACGCTGTGTTGGGGTAATTGTTTATACGCTGCTATTTATGATACTTGTTTGAACACTTTGTTCTAAGAAGATCCTCATGATATGCAATACCAGACTAAATGAATAAGGGAACCTATATCTCCATGTTGTCTCCAGCAAAAAGAGTGAAGTGACAAGTGGAGAACTTAGCTAGTCTATAAGGGGCCAGATACCACTGTAAAAAAATTCTGAAGGAGTGTCCAGGGTAATGTGATACTTGAAAAGTAGGCTGTAGGGCTTTTTGCCACAGGGCTTCTAAAAACTGTTAACCTATTTTATGTCCCAACTTCAACAATGTTTGGGATTTAGAGGACTGTGTTGAGTGCATAAGAGTGTGATAAAACAGTGAGATACAGTTTTGGCATTTTTATTAGAATCAGTCAAAAAAGCATATATTTTTGTGTTATTATGACTAAACTAAAGGTTGGAACATAGCAGATATTGTATATGAATACAATTACAATAGTCTGAGGTAGGTAGGGGTCATTTTTTGTATGAATCCCCCTTATCAACCAGGAGCTTAGGTTATAATCAGGGGTATAATTTTTGAAATGTTATTGCTGTCTATGCTGACAATAGCTCCTCTCCAAGCTAAAGCCCAATTTATTTGTGTACCCAAGGGTGAGTTACAGCCAGCACTGACGCTATCTTCCCCTATTCATTTTGCAGCCCTCTATCTAATCTTGCAGACTGGGCTGCATAATTGAATGGACCTGCAGATGTTCTATCCTGGCAGCTTTCAGAGGAGATGGGCAAGGGTTGTGTGGGCTATACATTATGTGCACTGTCTGCCATCCCCCCTGTCATTCTGTAGTGTCAGTGAGAAAAAATGATAGATTTGTCTACTTTCTTTTTTTTATCTTTATATTTCTTTATTATAAGAGTTTCCATCATAACAGAACTGAATACATTCTTATTGGAAATATAGTACCTATCTCTTTATACATAAATTCCATATTTCTAAAATCTCTTATATGGTCAGTCCAAAGCAGGCTTTGGAAATGTCTTTCTTTTTCTTGCATATATCATCTATATTGAAAATAGAAAAATACTGCACTGTGACAAGTCAAGAAACAGCAGCCAGCACAGCTTGTGAACAAAAAAGCAAAATAGCGGATGTGGAAAAGTGCAGCACTATTAATGAACAAAGTGTAATAATACATAAGCATAAAATTATAGCAATATGAATGCCTCACCCAACGTGATTGTGACAACAAATGTCTCTATATATGTTAACAACATAACAATATTGAGTGCACAAAAATAATCCATATAGTCCATAAGTGACTAATACAATCTAGGCAATGGAAAGCTGATACAAAATAGTGGACACAGTACAAAAATAGGTAGGACCCTCTGGATATATACTGTACGTAAAGAGATAACCAGACAACCACCACTGATGATAAGAGGAGGCTTACCAGAAGTCAGGGACTTGGCAAAGCATACGCGGCCCAAGTCTTAAAAGGCTTGTTGGTAAATGGACCTGATGGGTACAGCTGATTCTGGATCCAAACCGGCTCATCAACATCAACCAACCAGGACTTCAATGGAATGTAGAGGTGTATATCATACACTCATGTAGAGGGTAAAGGCTCGGTATCCACGTGACATGCAGGTTATATTGAAAACACTTGCATAGCTTGATACCATTTAAAAAAGTAGTAATTTAATTAATTTTAAAATGGAACACTCACATTTAGAGGATATTGCATAAGCTTATCGTGACAGGTACATGAGCGATGCCTGTAGGTAGGTCCACCCGAAACGTGTTTTGACTAACAAGTCGTCATCTGGGGTGATATATCTATAGGAAAAGTTACCTCTACTTGTGGCTTATTTAATTACTTTCTTTCCTGCCCACTGTATAACCCTCCATCCCCATCTTCCTTCAAGTACCGTTCTTACTATGCAAAGCAACAGTTGACCACCCTACAAAAGAAGAACAAAAGCCAGTGAAGATGAGGCTAACCGTGGAACCCAGGGGTCAAGTCCTGGGGAAAAAAGTGTGGGAACTCCCACCCAAGATCAACTCCCCCACCAAAAAAAAAAAAAAATGATACGCTCATATGCATAATTACTAAACCGCATGTTTTTTTGATTTTTTTGATCCACTTTACCGTAGTAATTCTTTATGTTACTGGTCGCTTCCTGTATATGGATTCATTGGGTAGTGTGCGGGTATTCCGTCACTTCCTCGATGCTGCAATGTCTCCTGGGAGCTTTTGTTATTGTTCCCAGGAGACATTGCGGAGGTCTGGCGCGAGTTATCGCGGGATTTAGAAAGAACTTTAAGCAAGTTCTTTCTAAATCCTGCGATAACTCGTGGCAGACCTCCACAATGTCTCCTGGGAACAATGACAAAAGCTCCCAGGAGACATTGCGGCATCGAGGAAGTGACGGAATACCCGCACACTACCCGATGAATCCATATACAGGAAGCGGCCAGTAACATAAAGGATTACTAAGGTTCGTCTGCCCCTCACAGTGACTCGAGCTGGGCATCGCCGCTTAGTGAAAGATTGGCTCGGGCGGCTCAGATGCTCTTGGCTGCTCTAGTCCTGCAAAGGGAACAAATAATATTATAAACAATAATCTGCTAACTGATATCAAGATCTCGATGGGCAAAAACTCTTCATTGAGATAGCCCAGCAAGCACGTCTTAGGATCCATATGGATATGCGTGTTAAAAGTTTCATTAATTGTATTCACCACCTTTTGCCAGTGTCTAGCCAATTTAGGACATTTCCACATCATATGTATTAAATAAGCAGGTGATTTTTAACATTGTGGACAGTCCGGGGGGCTCACGCCTACCCCTCTTAAATAACTTTACCGGTGTTCTATATACCCTGCATATTAGGAATAGTTGCGTCAAACATTGTGGTGGTGATAATGAGACTCACCTGAAATGTCCCCTAAGTCTATCTCCCATCCTTTTCCACCCGGGCTGACACCATTATCTCGATATTGACTCATGAGTTGGCCATATAGAGATGAAATCATGACTTTTTTCTTGGTCGCCAATGTGCTAATGAAGTTTTATCACTATCTTTTCCCCTTTAAACTGAGATTGTACTGCATGCTGTAATTGTAAGTATTTATAAAAATCATGATGAGGCAGTTGAAAAGATTCTTGCAGATCCTGAAAGGAGCATAAAACATTATGTGAATACAGCTGTACTATATATTGAAGCCCCTTGAAATGCCAACTTTGAAATCCCTTGAAATTGACATAGTTCTTTATACTGCCTGTTCCCCCAAAGTGGCAAATATTCCTGAGGCCCCTCCGAGTTTCATTATACTCCTCATTTCCTTCCAGACTCTATTCATAAGTAACAATGTTGGACCTTTACAGGTATAAACGAGGGCTCCAGATTCCAGCTGAGCCAGAAGATTGTACAGCAAAATTCTGAAGTTGGGAGGCTATGAAATAAAGTCTTGGCTGAGGCACCTCCAATCCGCCCCATTCCTAGCTTGCTGGAGAATTGATAGCTTAATCCTGGAATTCTTTCCTTTCCATAGTAGCCTTCGGAATATTAATTCTATTTTTTGAACCATTTGAGAGGTATCCATATCGGTGAATTATGGAGGATGTATACAAATTGAGGGGCCCAGATAATTTTTATAAGGTTTGCTCGGCCCACCATCGATAATGGCAACTTCGTCCACGCCGTGCTTTTAAGTTGGAATTCAGTGAGGATAGGAGATAAGTTTTCTGTTAAATATATTTCTACCCTAGAATGCATCTTTATATCCTGTTGTCTACTTTCTAACAGTGTTGTTAGACAGTCATAGGGACGAGAAGGAGAGCACACTGTTGACCACTTTAGCTCAACAACTGCTGTACAGATTTGAACAGACCAGGTGCTATGTGCTTGTTGTATCCCTGGCGGAGGGTATTCAATATACTTATATATATAATTGTGTATGATATAATAACATCATTGCTGCAGTGTAAAGGTGGTGCAGAGAGAAAAACTAAAGTCAAATATGCAGTTCCTGTAGCAAACAAAGTTCTAGGTAAGGAAGTTAAACAACTTACAGTAAGTATGGATTTTGATTTGTTGCTCAGTGATATGGCATTTTATGCTTTGCCTTTTGCATAAAACTGTTAACTTGTTCTTACATCTCACACTGAGATTTGCAAAGATAAAAATATTGTTAATGAATATTTAAAGGATTAGATAATTTTCATATCAGTCACCACTTCCTTTGCTGGGCAGCAAATTGAGTTGTAATGGCTGATACAGCAGAGACCTCTTTTAGTGTTTCACAGCAGGCAAAAAAAAAAAAAATTTTGTTGATATTTGAATGTCATAGTCTTTGAGGTGTTTCCATTTCAAAGTATTTGATATGTCAACCCAAAGGAATGCTCTTCTGTTGAGTTGATTACACATCAATATGCAGGAAGAACATAAACATAGAGGATCAGGGCTCAGTGACAGTGAATGATAATATGAAAACCTGAATCCTCCTGGGCTTGGCACTTTTATCTTTTAGATAATTGCCAAGAAGTAGACCAGGATATATTAATGGATCAATGGATAATGAACAAAAATGTTTAATAAATATCTTCTTAATAATAACCTGATTTGAATTCCCTATTCATCATTTACCTTCAAAAAGTAAGAATCCATCCTAATCAATACTGGGCTGACCAGACTAATATGCATCCATCATGCTGCTAAACAGAGATGTGAATGGAGAAGTACAGTTATGGCTTAGTGTTATAGATCTTGAAAACTCATTATGGGGAATAAATGAAATCTTAATGCATTGTGCTAGCCACAATAAGAGTCCCTGGTGAGGCTGGGATGTACTAATATATTTGAGGAAATTACACAAACTGATTTACGGTATTTACAGCTATAGTAGGCAGGATTGTATATTTTACAAAAAAAAAAAAAACTCTTAATCATTGTAGCCAATGTTAGTGTTTCCCAAACAACCATAAAAAGGAGTACTCCCCATGATCACACGTAGAACAATGAGTCTGCTGCTTTTTATATCGTATTGGTTAACACTTTTGATGATGGTTTTTCTAGCCTTCATTGTCAAGGTAGACATATATTTACTAATAGCAATAAAATTAACCCATTACCAGTACGCAGACATTCAATATAATAATTTTAAAAAATCTGAACTACTTTTCTGGAAGCAAAAGAAAGTCTAAAATAAACAAAATCTGATAGGAAAAAAAAACATTTCTCCTACTTCACCCAAGTTGTGACATGACTGAAATGCCCAGAATACTGCAATGGGACAAGTAGAAGAATAAGTAATTTTCAGCAAACCTATATAGATGGTTCGAATAGCTTGGAAGGGTATCACAATCATGCATTTATTAAAACAAAGGGTGTATAAATTGAAAAGTTTATTTTCGACAGCTGATGCTCAAATTGTGCTGATTTTGAAATGGTTATACACATCTATCCCTTTTTGGAAATCTGGAAGACATCATTTGTTTTACAGAACATAGATATTAAAAAATCATGGAAGCCAAGCTAAAGATTATCACCTTGTAAATTGGATAGGCCCTGCAACTATAAATGCTGAACACAAAGATAAATCTACCAAAAAAACTAAGAAACAAATTAATCAAAAATGTAGTTCATCGCTAAAATTACGACTACACAATATTCAAATATACATGTATCACCAATACAGATAAAAATGATCTAGAATCATAAACGTAGTGCATCCAAACATACATAAACATTTTAGTGAAACACCAGAAGTGAGACTAAAAGTAATAAACGTAACAAACACAGTCCAAAAAATAGTCAGTGAAGCAATACAAATACTGAGGCCCAGATTCAAGAAGCTATTGCGCCCGCGCAACCATAGGTTGCGCGGCGCAATAGCTGTTTTGCTCCCGCGTAGCGAATGCCCCTGATTCAGGAACATCGCTACGCGGACTGCAGCCTAGGATATGACAGACATAAGCCTCCTTATGCCTTCATATCTCAGGCTGCATTCTTGCGTTGGCCGCTAGGGGGCGCGGCCATTGTGATCAGCGTATAGTATGCAAATTGCATACTACCACCGATTCACAAAAGTTGCGCGGGCCCTGCGCACGCAAGGTACGGAGTTTCCGTACGGCGACTTTAGCGCAAGGTTGCTCCTGCTGTAGCAGGGGCAGCCAATGCTAAAGTATAGCCGCCCTTCCCGCTCGTGAAATTTAAATTTCACGTCGTTTACGTAAGTGATTCGTGAATGGCGCTGGACGCCATTCACGTTCACTTAGAAGCAAATGACGTCCTTGCGACGTCATTTGCCGCAATGCACGTCGGGAAAGTTTCCCGACGGAGCATGCGCTGTTCGCTCGGTGCGGGAGCGCGCCTAATTTAAATGATTCCCGCCCCCGGCGGGATCATTTACATTAGGCGCCCTTACGCCGGGCTATTTAGCATATCGCCCGCGCAATTTACGGAGCTACTGCTCCGTGAATCGCGGGCAAATCGAAATATTTGCGTGGGCGCAGAGCAAACATAGTTGCCCTTTGACCACGCAAATATTGCACGGATCTACCTGAATCTGGGCCTATATAAGAAGTTTAACTCCCATGTAGATCTTGCCCAATAATCTTATTACTCATGAACTCAAAATTTCCCCACGTGGCTACACACACACACACACACACACACACACACATATATATATATATATATATATATATATATATATATATATATATATATATATATATATATATATATAGATATATGAATGAAGAAAATCTATTTATGCTCACCCTGCCTGAGACCTCTAAATCATGGGAGATCTGTATGCACTTGATGTTAAATGACTCCTCTTTGCCACAGGCATCCCCCTCCATGCACAGCCAGATGGATTCGCTCTTATTCAAAATCCTCCTCTCCTTCTCCACTCTCAAATAAAATGAACACATATCTCTGTGTACGTTATTTATTGAGATATGGCATAAAAAAAACTACTCACATGGGTATACTGTACAGCTTTAAAATGCAAACAACGGTTTTGTATCAATTCACATTAATCCTCCACAATGACACAGCAGTCGGATTCCCGGCTGTCACACTTTGCATAAGCCGACTGCCATGTCATTGTAAAAGATTAATGTGAATCAATACTGGACACTTGTTTGCATTTTAAAGCTGTATACCCATTTTTGTTTTTAACCACTTAAGGACCCGCCGCACAGCGATATATGATGACAAAATGGCACGGCTGGGCACATGGATGTACAGGTACGACCAGTTTAAGAGCCCAGCCGTGGGTCGCGAGCGCACAGCCGGCGGCGCACTCGTGACCCGCTCCGAAACTCTGTGACCGTGCCCATGGGACCCATGGACCGGATCGCCGCCGGTGTCCCGCGATCGGGTCACAGAAGCTGAAGAACGGGGAGAGGTGAGCGTAAACACACCTTCCCTGCTCTTCTCTGTGGCTCGTCACTGATCGTCTGTTCCCTGTCATAGAGACGTCACACGTCCAGGCACGCCCCCTACAGTTAAAAAAAAACACATTAGTATACACTTAACCCTTTAGCGCCCCTAGTGGTTAACCCCTTCACTGCCATTGTCATTTTCACAGTAAACAGTGCATTTTTATAGCACTTTTCGCTGTGAAAATGACATTAGTCCCAAAAATGTGTCAAAAGTGTTTGAAAAATATCGCTGATCGCCGCCATTACTAGTAAAAAAAAAAAAAAATAATAAAAATGCTAATAAAAGTATCCCCTATTTTGCAAACACTATACATTTTGCACAAACCAATCAATAAACGCTTATTTACCAAAAATATGTAGAAGAATACGTATCGGCCTAAACTGAGGGATCTTTTTTGGGGATATTTATTATAGCAAAAAATATTGAATTTTTTTCAAAATTGTCGCTCTATTTTTGTTTATAGCACAAAAAATAAAAACCACAGAGGTGATCAAATACCACCAAAAGAAAGCTCTATTTGTGGGAAAAAAAGGAGGTCAATTTTGTTTGGGAGCCACGTCGCACGACCGCACAATTGTCAGTTAAAGCGACGCAGTGCCGAATCGCAAAAAGGGGCCAGGTCCTTAACCTGCATATTGGTCCGGGTCTTAACCGGTTAAGACATATCTTAATAAATAACACAGACAGTATTAATTTTTTAGTGGAGGAGAAGCAAATGATTTTAAGTAGGAGTGGAGCCACCATTTCAAAAAAGGTGACATTTTTAATTTACAAATATTTATATTTATTAACTTTCAGATTTAATATGTAATAGGAATTTTGGTTGAATTTTGTAAATGTTGCTGTGTTTGTGTCCGCTAATAAATATTTTAGTGTGTGTTTAGTGAAAAAAAAATGTTGATAAACATTTGCACAAATATCACGGGGCCTATAAAACCCTGACTCTATATACTGTATTTTGTACATTACATAGACCTGACCAAAGTATTCATTATCTCAATAGTTGCTGCTTTAAAAGAGGTTCTTCTTTAAGGTCTTCTTTAAGGTCAGTCAGGCAAAATTATATAATTGTGTGTGCAAGTACCATTTGTAGTACAGTAAATTAGGAGTACTGTATATACTCGAGTATAAGCCGTGGTACACCTAATTGTACCACAAAAAACTGGGAAAACGTAGTGACTCGAGTATAAGCCTAGTGTGGGAAATGCAACCGTTACTGTAAGTGGAAAAAAGGGTCAAAAATGCCCATTACTTCCAAGTAACGGTGCTGTTTAAATTTAGCATGGGATCAGATTGTTAATCGAATCGACTTGGCCGTGCTGTTGCACCCCAGGACGACAGGTGGCAACAGTGGGGTCGAGACTTGGGTTCTCTTTCCTAGCAGCCAATCAGGAGGTAGTTTCCTCGCTGGGCATGCTGGGAGAGGGTATTTATGGGGCAGACACCATTGAGTCTGGGTTTGTCTTCTTCGCCACGTGCGGCACCCACCTTTAGGGTGACTGCACCACGGCGCCCTGGCGTTATGGCCTACCTGGCCGGGGCATGTGTGCCACGCGGTGTTCCTGGTTCTGGGACCATGTTGGTCCGGAATATTTGAGCTGTGGCAGGAGAACTGGGTTCCCATTTTTGAAGATCCCAATCGGTATAGCTGTTCAGTGGGGAGTCCATCTGAGGAGAGCCATTGAGAGGCTGGGGATCCAAAAGGATCTTGACAAACCACCGGGGATCAAGGAATCCGGACACTGAAGGATTGATCACCTGTGAGTCGGTACCTGAGCGACTAGAAGAAGGAGATTCAGGGGTAAATTCTTTCAAGGAGGATCGTCTCCGTAAGCACAATCAGTGAGGGCCTGTGGCAGAGGTATCTCCCTGAGTTCATTCCAGGAGGGTCTGTGGCAGAGACTTTTCCTTAAAAAGGTTTGAGTCATACTCTGGCTGCCAGGTCAGTGAGAGAGACCTGTCCAGGTACACTAAAGCCCTGTACACACCATCAGTCCATCCGATGAGAACGGTCCGAAGGACCGTTCTCATCGGTTAACCGATGAAGCTGACTGATGGTCTGATGTGCCTACACACCATCAGTTAAAAAAACAATTGAGTCCAACGCGGTGATGTAAAACACAACGACGTGCAGAGAAAAATGAAGTTCAATGCTTCCAAGCATGCGTCGACTTGATTCTGAGCATGCGCAGGTTTTTAACCGATGCTTTTGCGTACTAACCATCAGTTTTGACCTATCGGTTAGGCGTCCATTGGTTGAATTTTAAAGCAAGTTCTAAATTTTTGGACCGAAGGATAACTGACGATGGGGCCCACACACGGTCAGTTTGGACAGATGAAAGGGTCCTTCAGTCCGTTTCCATTGGTTTTGACCGACCGTGTGTACGCCGCCTCAGTCCACTCAGGCAGGAGTGGCGCAGAAAGATTTACAAGTGGGAGCAAGACTGTTTCCCTATACTACGCCTGAATCTGCTGTTCTCCTTCCTTCAACTCTATCCTTTCACCACAAGTTTATTATTTTTTACCCGGCTGGGTAATAAAGAGCACAGAAAAGACACTTGTCGCGGACATTCCATTACTACTGCTATATGCACCATACACCAATAGGAATTCGGAGAGCCACAAGGTAAATGTGCCACCCAAAACAAACCAGCAGCTCCCCCAGGGGTAGTGCTACACATGTATATAAAAAACATATAATATTTTGCAGTCTTTCAACCCAGTAAGCCAACATTTACTTTTACTGACTTTTGGGCATAAAGTATAAATGTCATTCTTTTCATGCGCATTAAGCATCACTTTTAACAACATCAATATTCATTAAAAAGTCCAGGATAAAAATGAGTATGACATTTGGCACTTCAATCCAATATGTGACATTATTTTTCCATAATGTACCATATAATGTAGTTACATGTCAAAATGTATAATAATATGTATAATCTTTACTGTCAGTTAGATCTTATTTTCAGTGACTAAAGAGAGGGGACAAGGGTGCTTAGCAGGGATATTTTCACAGGTGTAGAAATCCTCATAATTGTAAAGTGCAAATATAGCTCAAAAAAGATTTGCAATGGATGTGACCTTCTAGGGATTATCTAAGTATTGCATTGTGTAAGTAAGAAAGATTGTTAATATAATGGATGCCTGTATTTAATTATTTCTTGAAGGTCACTCTGTGCATTTAGATGATCTTTCCCCTACGCTAAGGTACCTGTGGCTTTGTGTGTTACCTTTTTTTTTCAAACAAAGATTGCCATGGAGAAGATTTCTATCATTTATATTCAATGATTGCAGAACACTTCTACAGTAAGTGACCTAGGTCATCTCATTCTAACTTTTTTTAGAACTCTTGTTGTAATACAGTCTCTATAAAAATGGGAAGCAGATGGAATAGCACATTGTTTTTTGTCTCAGGTCAGTGAAATACTTTGCCAATTATTATTTTATTTTTTTTATTATTTTTGCCTTTTAGTTTTCTGTTTGCTTTTTAAAAAGTAATTCCACAGTTAGTCTCTCTGTTCAAAATTCTCATTCAAAATAAATGTCATTTAAAGGAAGATACTCTTTCTGAATCCAGGTCTGTTACATAACAAGCGGGCTGTATTTAGCTTTTGTGCTGAATGATAAATAAAGCCCAGGGGTGTGACTGTCATGAGGCAAGGAACATCTCACAAGATCCAGGATACTATATAGGGTGGCAGCAAGTGCTCTGGCCCTGGCTCAGCTGGCATTGGAGATCATTGTAAATGTGTTTTATGTATGGGTGCTTACCGGTGAGTGAGATCAAGTCTTTCCTCTTAATTTCATGTGGCCCATCACATGATAGAGGAGAGGAAAATATTTTACTTGGTGGGTTCCCTTATTGATATCAGGTCTGAAGCGTAATCCTGGAAAAGAGGGATGGAAAATCACCTGAAAACATCAAATAGTAATGCTCTCTCCAGCACCAATGCTCAGGAATTTTAGCTGGAGAGTGTAGCTTCACCCATAGTAGCCCCTGTAACCTTAAGAAAAGAAGGTCTACTATTACTTGGTTGCTTCCAGGTCTACATACACAATGTTTTAGTCTCTGGCCAAGCTGCAATAGAGATGGAGGATGTCTGTACTGTAATGCAGGGCATGCAACAGACAGTAAGGCCGCGTACACACGGTAGGACAAAACCGATGAGAATGGACCGAGGTTCAGTTTCATCGGTCCAAACCGACCGTGTGTATAGCCCATCGGTCTGTTGTCCTTCGGTCCGAAATTTTAAAACATGCTTCAAAATTGAACCGATGGACCGCTGCCCGATCGGTCTAAATCGTTGGTTAGTACAGAAAGCATCGGTTCAAAACCCGCGCATGCTCAGAATCAAGTTGACGCATGCTTGGAAGCATTGAACTTTGTTTTATTCAGCACGTCGTGTGTTTGACGTCACCACGTTCTGACCCGACCATTTTTTTGAACGATGGTGTGTACGCACTTCAGACAATCAGGCCACTTCAGCGGTGAACCGATGGAAATGGCCCGTCGGACCATTCTCATCGGTTTGGAACGACCGTGTGTACGCGGCCTAAGAGTGTTCCAGGGACAGGCTGATACTAGGGCAGTCATCAGACAGAGAATATTCCAGGTACAGACTAAGGACAAGGTTGGCAGCAGGCAGAGTGTTCCAGGGACAAACTGAGATCAGGACAAGCAGCAGGCAGAGTGTTCCAGGGACAAACTGAGCTCAGGACAAGCAGCAGGCAGAGTGTATATCAGGGACAGGCTGAAATTAGGATTGTCAGAGGAATGAGAGCATTGCAGGGATTACAAGGCAAGGTTTACTGGAATAGGCAAATCAAGGGTGCAGGAGCCAAGTTGTGATTAATATCACAAGCCCAATGTTCTGGACTTGTGATGTTTTTTTTTTTTTTATAAATCTCTTTATTTAAATTTTCTTTTTTTTATCCATACAAAAAAATAAGATCATACACATATATTACACTCATATTTTACTTTACTAAAACTCTAATGACATTAACATTGACCTTATTCCCAAAACATTCATACAATATCCTTTCATCCAATGCCATTCATTCTTCTTCCTCCCTCCCCCCCCCCCTCTCCCAATGGTGTGATTATCTCCCCAATTCTCCCCTCATCCTGACGCTGTTATAGGGTTCTCTATCCAGTTTGCCCATATTCTTCTATATTTCTCCCCATGTCCTCTATTACAATATGTCTCTCTATATAATATCAGGTTGCTATTTACTAAATTTTTCCACTGTGCTATTGATGGGGCCTCTATTTTTTTCCAATTTAGCACTATTACTTTCCTGGCATAGAATAGTAGCAGGCCTATCTGCGTTTTCCTTTCTTTTGAAATAGCATTACCCTCTATTAGTCCCAAGAGACAGATCTCTACTTCTTGTTCCAACCTTACAGATGTCACCCTTGCTATCATTGTCAAGATCTCGCTCCAGAACGCTACTATTTTTGGACAAAGCCAGAATATATGTATGAAGTCCCCTGGCTCCACTACGCACCTCCAGCAATTCTGAGAATTGCTTGGTGAAATCCTATGCAACTTGTATGGTGTATAGTGGCTTCTATGTATGATTTTATATTGTATCAGTTTATCACGGAGTGATACTAAAATCTGCAGTGGGAACCTCCATACTTCCTCCCAATTTTTCAAACCCGGGGCTTCCTTCTTCCAATTTTCCTTTAGTTTACTTATATCATAGGGTGTGATGTTTATCAGGTATCCATAGAACTTTGAAATTGTCCGCTTCCCACCTTTTATCATTTGTTCCACCTCAGCTTCCATCAATTGCGGGGTCCCCTCTGGGAACTGAGCTATTATGGCATGGCTGAGCTGCCTATATCTAAACACATAGCTCTCGGGAATATTCCAGATCTGTCTCATTTCCCCATATGATAGGAACTTTCCCTCCTGTATCAGCTGTGATATTTTCTTCACCCCGTATTTGGTCCATGCTCCCGGGTCCTGAACTGAATCCAAATGTGGCAATTCAGGATTCCTCCACAGAGGGGTATTTGGAGATAGAATATTTTTTTTTTCCCCTTCTCTTCCTATGGCAGCCTTCCATGCTTTAACCGTTGTTTTCATTGCTGGCGTTAAGTCCCTCCTAGTTTTAATACCTCTATATAACAATCCCTGCAGTGCCTCTACCGATTGGACCACTGTTGCTTCCAACATAGTGGCCGGATCGTAACCATCCGGGTTTAACCATTTTCCTGCTGTGACTAACTGTGCTGCTATATAGTATTTATGAAAGTCTGGAAATGCCAATCCCCCCTGTGCTTCCGGTCTCATAAGTGTACTTAATTTTATTCTAGCTGGTTTATTCGCCCATATAAATGCGGAGAGCATTCCATGTATCTGTGTAAAAAAACTTTTCGGGAGCCACTGTGGGGAGTTACTGAAAGCATACAAAAATTTAGGCAGAACCTTCATCTTCACCAGGTTTATACGTCCCAGTAGAGACAGAGGGAGTGATGCCCAAATCTTTATCTTCCTACCAAGTTCCTGTATCTCCGGATCTAAGTTTAGTTTCCTAAAATCTTCAACCTGACTAGATATTTTAATGCCTAAATATTTAAATTCCGAGACCCATTTCAATGGCATGTTTGGGGCCGCGGTTTTTTTTGCCCCTTGATCTATAGGAAATAATATTGACTTGCCCCAGTTTACTTTAAGCCCTGTATATGCCGAATATTCATTCAGCAATTTCAGAGCTCCTTCCAAAGATGGACCTGCATCTCTTAAAAATAGAAGCATGTCATCGGCATACAGGGCTACCCTCTCCTCCAGCCCCCCCACCCGGAGTCCCCGAATATTAGGTGTGGTCCTGAGAGCCTCTGCCACTGGCTCTATTGCAATTGCAAAGAGCGCTGGAGAAAGAGGACAGCCCTGCCTCGTGCCTCTATATAACTGAAAAAAAGGCGACAATCTTCCCCCCAATTTCACTGCGGACATTGGCCTTTCATAGATTATCTGAATCCATTTGATGAATACTAGTGGGAATCCCATCCTCCTGAGTACTTCCCAGAGAAATGGCCACTCCACCGTATCAAAGGCTTTCTCGATATCCAAAGAGGCCACTGTCCTTGAACCCTCACAGATATGATGTGTATGTATATTCGTATAGAGCCTGCGTAGGTTAATGTCTGTTGTTCTTTGTGGCATGAATCCTGTTTGATCAGAATCTATTATGCTTCTCAGCAGGGGCTGTACTCTGAGTGTCAATATTTTTGTCAATATTTTCAAATCTATATTTAATAATGCAATTGGCCTATACGATGAGCATAGCTTTGGGTCTTTTGTTTCCTTATATATTAATGTTATATGTGCCTCTCGCATAGATTCTGGCAGGGCTCCTTGCATTAACCCATTTGTGAATACTCCCGCTAGTTTAGGGGCTATTATTGCTCCATACCTTTTATAGAATTCTACCGGGATTCCATCTGGGCCTGGTGCCTTTCCTCCCGGGAATGTTCGTATGACCTCCATAATCTCTTCCGCCTCGATGGGCCGGACCAATTCTCTCCTCTCCCCATCTGACAACCACCCCAAGGCTATCCGGTCCAAAAGGTCCGTCATACCCTCCGGGCAGGAGCCGGACGGGAGAGAGGAAGTATAAAGCATGTTATAATACTCTCTAAAGGCCTCCAGTATCTCTTTGGGTTCTTTCACCATCTGTCCATTTAAATCTTCAATCTCTGAGATAATTGTAGCTTGATGTTCTTGTTGCGCTAGCCTAGCCAGAAATCTGCCCCCCCTATCACCCTGTTCAAAGATATTTTGTCTATTTTTATGCATTTCCAGTCTTGTTATTTCTTCCATATGCAAATGAAGATCTCTATGTGCTGCCATCATTTCATCAAAGTTAATATTGCTGGGGTCCTGCCCATATCTTTCCCTTTGTACATCAATCTGTATTTTCAACTCTTGTTCCTTCATTTTCTGTTTTTTGTTAACTGTTGAGATATTTGATATATATTGCCCTCGTATATAGGCCTTAAACGCATCCCATACCGTCTCTACCGAGGCTGATCCTATATTATTCTCCCAGTACTCCCTCATTATTGGTATCATTTTCTCTGCTATCTCTGGGTGATCTACCCATTGCGGAGTTAGCCTCCACAGAGACGCGTTTTTAGGGAGTGGAATACGTACCGATAGAAACAGAGGAGAATGATCCGAGAGGCCACTTGGCAGATACTTGACCTCCGCGATGTCTGCTAACATCGCGGGATCAGTAAATGCCAAGTCAATTCTAGATGCCGTCTTATAGGAGGTGGAAAAACAGGAGTATCCCCTTTCTCCTGGATTCTTCCATCGCCAAACTTCCGTTACCCCCATTTCCTGTGCCCAATTATATAATTCTGAAAAATGTTGTTTAGGGGGTTTTGGTCTGTCCAGCTCTGGTGACAAGACTGCATTGAAGTCTCCTATTAGTATCAATCTCGCTGGCATATGCCAAATGATTTTTTCCATTATCTCATTCAGTACTGCCACCGAGAATGGAGGTGGAATATACACAGCAGCTATAACATATCTCTGTTTGCCTATCTTATATACTAAGATAACATATTTTCCATTTGCATCTATATAGGCCTTCTCTATTTCTCCTGGAAAGGATTTATTCACTAGGATCGACACCCCTCTAGCATATGAAGAATACGTAGAGTGATATGTTTTCTGTATCCAGGCTTTTTTTAACGTTATTACTTTTTTCCCCATCAAATGCGTCTCCTGCAATACAATCAGTTGGGGGGAGAATTTTTTTATGTACTGGAACATTAAAGCGCGTTTAAACTTTGAATTCAGTCCCCGAACATTCCAGGATAGTATCGAAAAGCAGTTATCCTTCCCAGGCATGGTATCTACAGTATGCGAGGGTTTTAAGCCTCCGTTGTTCAATATACCTTTTGGGAGGTATCACTTGGGTACCTAAATCGCACCATTGGCTTTGGGTATTTAAATCACACCATTGACTTCCCCATTCTCTCTTCATTCTTTCATTCATTCCCCCTCCCCCCACCCTACCCACCCTACCCCTCCCCACTCCCCTCTCTTTTGTCTTCCCCCATCCATTCTCGGATGGGAGTGGAGAGGAATTTCTTCTATCCCCTAATTTACTGACCATAATTCTTTCTTTAGGTCTAGTACCCTGATACATTAAAAAAAACCAAAAAGAAGGAAAAAAAAAAAAACAACCACCTATCTCCCATTCACTTGTGTGGCGGGCTCCTCTACTCCTCTATATATTTCAACTACACCTCTGCGTTTTTTGTGTTATTCCATATCTTGGGACCTTTCCCCTAATAGAACAAAAAAAAAAAGGAAACCGCACACATGGCAGAGTGAACGGGGGGTGAAGGAGAGGGAACAGTTCCTGTCCACCTCCCTCCCCTCTCCCACTCACATGATTTTAGAGCACCCAGATACTCCCTATTAATTGAATTAAAACAATATTTCCATCTATGCAAATCAATATTCCTAATCTATCACTTATTCCTCATGCATTTCCCTTTTTCCCCTAGGTGAGCATTACATATACATTATGTTTTATTATCCTCCCTGTGCCCCTTTTTCCCCTTTTTTTTTCCTTCACCCCTCCCCCCCCCCCCAAAAAAAAAAGAAACCCCCCCCCCCCCAACTCTGTGTCGTTCCCATCTACTCTCTTATACCATAAATATTATGTGTTCCTTATTTCTATTTCACCTAATTTTCACGTGGTTTTACAATTTCTCATGTCTTTTCCTTTTCCTTTCTCTCACCCCTCTAAGAAAAATAAAAACCCTCCCTCTTATTACATACCATTATATTACTTTGTTTCTATAAATGACCAATAAATGTCTACGTGTTCCGTGTTTATCTTAACCTGGTTTACCGTGATATTACAATTCCTTATGTCACACAAAAAAAAAAAAAAACGCTCAAGAAAAAAGGGAGAAAAAAGATCCCTTTCCTATCCTCCCTCTATCCGAAAACATCTCGATAGGAGGGGGGGAGGAACGGTTTCTATCCCAAAATTCACGTATTCTCAAGTGACCAAGTGCTCCAGTGCTTAATTACTTATTAATTATTATTGCTCCATTATACCCAAAAATTCTAATTTCCAATTCATTCTTATAATTAATCGCTCATTCACTAATTCAGGATGTGTGTTCCTTTCTTCCCTAAGGGGATATAATTAACACTAAACACTATACAATATCCTCTTATATACCCCTGGTTTATACCTTTCCCCCCCTCCCCTCCCCCAAACCAAGACCAAACCGAACCTAAAAAAAAAAAAAAAAAAAAAAAGGAGAAAAGGTTCCAATTGGACTTGTGATGTTTAATTAAATGCCCCACTGCCACCAGGCGATCCCAAAGCTAAGGAGTGTGTGACTAGGTCCATTAGCCAGCAGCTGATAAAGATGTCTGGGAAAGGTGTATTGACAGCAAGTAACTACAAGGAGGTTGGGAATCTGCATCCCATTGTCCAGCAACCAGGAAACAGGAAGACAAGGGCACCATGCTCCTCACCCCCCATCCCAGTGCCCCCTCAGACTCCATCAAAGTCCAACGGCCCCCTCCATAACTCCCTAGGCTTCTTAAATGTAACCCAGTATGCTACAGAGCCCCCCCCAGCCCCCTCCAGATCCCCCATACACCCACATCCTGCTGAAGGGCCCTCCAGTCCCATAACAAACCCATGCTGCAGAGTCCTCCAGCCCTCACAGAGTCCCTTGCCCAGGCATGTCCAAAGTCCAGCCCGGGGGCCAATTGTGGCCCGCGTTCTGGTTTAATGCGGCCCCACTGGTAAATTGGATATATATCTCTTTTGTAGCCCCCAACAAATCCTTAAGCATCATGCATTCAGAGGCTGCATTCATGTAAATGGTGTGGCTGCATTTATGGCAATAGTGAGGCTGCATTCAGAGACTGCATTCATGGCAATGGGCGGGCTGCATTCATGGCAATGGTGAGGCTGCAGATGGGCACTGTTTAGGCTGCATCAATGGGAACTGACCCTTATTTTGCGTCACATTTTTTTATTTAAAATAAAATAAAATTCCTGAAACTTCCCTCTTGCAATTAAGGTGTGTGTTATATGCTGATAAATACGGTATATCCAAATAACACGCCCAAGCTCATCCTTAGAATCTTGACCACACACAGTCAAAAAGGCATGAGAATTCTTGTTGGGCAGTGTATTAGTTCATTTGCATTTAATTTTAATGGTTCAAAGAATGTCAGGCAAAATGGTCAGCCCTCACGCAGGTTCACTTCATCAAATCTGGCCCTCTTTGAAAAAGTTTGACACCCCTGCCCTAGCCCCATTAAAGCTCCCAATATTTTTCCACGTGTCCCGGATTGCCCGGCACAGTCCCGCATTCTGCAAGTCTGTCCCAGGCACCTTCACACTGGGACAATACAGTGTCCCTGAATGTAACTGACACAGGTCTTAGCATGAACCCCTCAGAGCTTAAGATGTGACACCCCCTCAAATAGTGAAGAACTACAGGTCCCAGCATAGATCTGTGAAATCTATGGGATCACACCCTTAGATCTCACAGGTTCATGCTGAGAGTTTGATATTTGGGGGGGTCACATCTTTAGATATCAGGGGTTCATGCTGGGATTGGTAGTCCTTTACTTTGGGGGTGTGTCCCTGAAGTTAAGCACTACAGGTCCCAGCATGACCCCCCCCCCCCCCCAGAGCTGAAGATGTGAGACCCCCCTCCCCCCAAATAGTGAAGAACTACAAGTCCCAGCATAAACCTGTGAAATCTATGGGATAACACCCTTAGATCTCAGGGGTTCATGCTGGGTGTTGTAGTCCTTAAAATTTGGGGCGTCACATCTTCAGATATTAGGAGTTCATGCTGGGACCTGCAGTCCTTCACTTTTGGGGGATGTGAGCCCCAAACGTGAAGGACTACAGGTCCCACCATGAACCCCTCAGAGCTGAATATGTGAACCCCCCCAACCAGTGAAGAACTACAGGTCCCAGGATGAACCAGTGAAATCTATGAGGTCACGAAAAAAAGGTATAAAAAAATTATCTTTTTTTAGGAAGGTGGGGGGTGTCCCTGAATTGCAGTTTGGAAATGTGGTCACCCTACTTCAGGTGTTAAGAAGTGATAATAAACGTGGTTAAACTTCTTATATTATTACATTTCCTAACAGTCCCAAACTTCCATTAGACCTGGAAATAAGAATGTGCGTCTGGTCACTGAGTGAATGTTGATGTGGATAGGCAGATACAGTGTTCTAAGAGCATAGAGTCCCTATAAAAAGTTTAACCATTTATTAAATCACTTCTTAACCCCTGAAGATATTTGTGTGACTGTTTGAATGTTGTCTTTTTAATATTGTGTTGGAAGGTTTACACCAGATTTATTGTTTTCATATATAAAGTGCTTTTTTTCCACCATAAAAAAAGTGATACTAAAGGTTTTCTTTTTTTTGTTTTTTAAAAAAACAAGCATATCATACTTACCTCCACTGTGCAGTTTGTTTTTCACAGAGTGGCCCCGATCCACCTGCTCTGGGGTCCCACGACGGCTTTCGCGGCTCCTCCCTAAATAAGATAACCCCCTCTGGGAATGATTAAGCGCAAGATGTTTGTGTGAAACGCGTCAACGTGACCTCATGTTGTCTTTGGTGTTATCACTTTGAACAATAAAAGGCAATCAGAATTCCTGGATGTGCAGCCCCTCTTGGAAGCTCTCTGCTGAGGGGGTTACCTTGTGGGCGCGCTCCTGAGTCATACATTCGGCATCCATACACGCCGAGTGTATGACTCGGCCCCACCCCCTGGCACTCACGTCATTGGATTTGATTGACAGCAGCGGGGGCCAATGTCTGCTATCAATCCTTCCAATCAAAGCTGTGACTCCATGGAGAGAAGGACGGCAGGGACGCACCCACAGAAATTTGGGGCTCGGGTAAGTAAAACGAGGGGGGCGGACACTGCAAGGTGTTTTTTCACCTTAATGCATAGGAGAGTGCATTAAGGTGAAAAAACACGTAGGTTTACAATCCCTTTAATTCAACCTAATTGTACCGCAGATGTGACCACCTTAGTAGGTTTCCTCCCTCTTTTTTTGTATGCAAATTTTGGTCACGTGGGCTGCACCATGTGGTAGATCACTATATGGTGAATGGTTGATAATATATTTTTGTTTGATTTATACCGGTTAACCATCTAAAGTAGTGAATCCAGGTGTTGCAATTGCAAATGTTTTTCAACTGGGGTATTTTTGTCCTTCCATTGATGTCTGAGATTTTACCCTATAACTTTGTGATTGGGGATTTTTCATTCTGCTGACCATTGACATTGAGTGATATTTTCTTCTCACTGACTGGTTTGGATACAGGGGAAATATGTCATTTAAAAGGGTTGTAAAGGAAATATTTTTTTTGTCATACTAAGCACCCTTTACCTGCAGACATTCCTCTTTTCACTTCCTCATTGTTCGTTTTTGCTCAGAAGTTGCTCTATTTCTTCTCTGTTCTGTTCACTTCCTGCTTGTCTGTTTTTACTGACCACCGTGATGGGAGGCTTTACTGCGGTGGTCAATAACATGCTCACCTCCTTCTGGGAACTTCATCTGTGCGTCAGGACGCTCTCTACGTGTTAGAGACTTTAAGGAGGTGTGAATTACATACTGGGAAATGTAGTTCTTACATGAACGAGCGATGCAAACCAGGAAGTGAATGAGAGAACAGAAACTAGAATGCCGGAGGTGATATAGATGAAGGAATTTAATAGGTATTTACTCGTTTTTTAACAGAATCATTACATTATTCTGTCTGTCTACCTTGCAGACATTAAAGCGGAGGTTCACCCTAAATTACAAGTTTTGCTGTTTAAAACCAGCAGCCATTGTTCGCTATGTATCCGTTTTTTTTTTTTTTTATCAGCCTCCTTACCTTAGTACGATGGCCTTTTGTGAGCTGTCACTCACTTTTCCCAGCGGGAGTGGGCGTGGTTTCCAAAATTCCCCGATCAGCGCTATGTCTCCTGGGAGTGAGTCCTGAGAATCCCAGGAGACGCGCTGTGTTGAAATCCCGCGATATCTTGCGGGTCACGTGACTAGTCAGGCGGGTCATGTGACTTGCTGGGACGTCAGCATTCGCCGCATCCCGGAAGGACAAGGAGCTGGGCTTCACAGTGCCCACAGTAAAGATGGAAACGTCCATCTTGGAATTTTAAAACATATTCTTTTATCACGATTTAGAATGCAGCGGGCTAAGAGGCTGGGGCACATGAGCGATTACATTCACAAGGTAAGAGCGGCAGAAGCCTTTAAAAAAAAAAAAAACCCGCGGAACCCCCGCTTTAATTTTAGGCAAACATTTTTTTTTTCCTTTACAACTCCTTTAAGTTCTCAGCTCAGGCAGCAGAAGAGCTAGATTCACTTCTGTCCTAGAAATATGGAAACTTTGCTACCCTTAAAGGTACTGAAGAGGCACACACAAGGCAGCTAGAAATAGACCATTCAAGAGCTCTTACAAACAAAAAATACAAAACAGATCAAACGAATACTATTTGCATACAGTAAATGCTATTTTGCTGCCAGGTTCTAGAATATCTTATTTTTCAAAAAAGCATTGCTTATGTTTACTTTTCATAGGTTCATCGCTTCAACTAGGGCAACTACTGTTTAACCTGGAGCCATTTTTTTGCCTTAGAAATTGCAGCACAAGCTGTTTTTTTTTTTTTTTTATATAAAGTACTGCAATATGGTGTGTATGTGTGAAATAATCCAAAGCAAACATGTTTTTGGTTTAAAGTATGATTAAGATAAGGTTGAAGATTCTTTTAGTGTCTTATTTTCGGTATGCCTCAATGAAGTTAAAACATTTCTTCTACAAAGCACAGAATCTGGAACACTGCTTTTTAGATAACTTAATCTTTTCATCAAAATAACACAATTGATAGACCTGCCAATAACTGACATTTTAGTATCCTGTGGAGTTTAAGTCATCTGCTTTCCTATTATATTTTCATAATATATTGCATTCAATATCTCAAGGTCTCCAACGATAGAAGGCAAAGTGAAAAACTCCTGAGGAAATCAGTTGGAGACCTGAGAAAATGTAGAAGCTGAAAAGATAAGTAGAAAAGGTCTACGCAGTTTGAAATGTTACATTTTGGGTGGCTTTGCCTTTGAGCAAATTACTTTGTTTACAATAGGGAATTTGTACCTATGTTTAAAAGACAAGCTACTGGTAGGCAAACACATATCTTATTTCAACCTATGTGCTTACAAATGACTTTGATTCCATTATCTTGTGATTAAATAAGGTTTAGTTCAAAATAAAACTTCCCCATACTGTTTCTCGCCTGCGTTTAATTTAACAAGCACTGAGCTGGATTTTGCATGCATTGTGCAATTAGATTTATCTGATTCCAGCAGATGTTTTGTCCATCAACATGGTGGAACGAAAAGGAAATATGGAGGTTACACTCACTAATCGTTAGCAGAAGGTCAGCAGCTCCTGACTGATTCAACACAATTGTCCTAATCGTATAAATCTTCAAAAGCCAAAGTGAAATGATACATGTAGGCAAATGTTGGCATTCAGAAAGGAGGCGGGGATGCATTTCTACATAGAGACTTGTTGTAAAGAACATAACTTCTCTGAGCAGGTATATCAACAGTAAATGAGCAATGATTATCAAGACTTTTTATGTTTAGGGATGAGCTTCCGGTCATCCCCACCCACCCTTTCAGCTGCCAGTTGGGGATTTCCAGCTGTAAACAAAGGCGCTGAAATAGTTTAAAATTTGAAGAAAAAACCCAGCATGGACTTCTCCAAAATCCATACAAGACCCTTATCTAAGCATGCAGGCTGGCTGGCCATGAGAGTGAGGCACCAAACATCCACGTGATTCAGTGATGCCAGTCAGTGTCCAGAAGGGATGACAATCTGTGCCCAGAAGTGATGCCAATTTATGCCCATTAGTTATGCCAATCTGTGCCTAGTAGTGATGCAAGCCAGTGCTGCCTTTCAGTGCCCATCAGTTTACATTAGTGGCCCCCACAGTGCTGCCTATCAGTGGTGCCCATCATTGCCCATAAGTGCCGCCTATCAGTGCCCATCAGTGCCACCTATCAGTGCTCATCAGTGCCGCATATCAGTGCCACCTCATCAGTGCCAACTCATCAGTACCCATCAGTGCCATCTCATCAGTGCCCATCAGTGCAGCCTATTAGTGTCCATCAGTGCAGCCTCATAAGCCCACATCAGTGAAGGAAAAAAAAAATTATTTACAAAAAGTTTGACAGAAACTAAGAAAATTTTAGCAAAAAAAAAAAAACAGCAGTGAAAGCTCTATTTGTGTAAAAAAAATGATAAAAATATCATTTGGGTACAGTGTTGCATCACTGTGCAATTGTCAATCAAAGTGTGACATCTCTGAAAATTGGCCTGGGCAGGAAGGGAATACAAATGCCCAGTATTGAAGCGGATAAAGGAATTTAGCATTTTAATGCTTGCTCCCCATCATGGTAAATATAAAGGGCAGGGATGCCTGAAGTTGCTATATTGCTGGCTATAAGTGTATACTTACTGTGCTATAACACATATATTGATAATTTTGAGTTTTTTTTTTTTTTTTTGGGGGGGGGGTCCACCTGGTTATATGCTTAGCCTGCCTTGTTCAATTACTGGTGCCATCCACCCTCCTAAACCTTGTGGTACCATACACAAGCTTAGGATACAAAAAATAGGTATACAAAGTTGATTTTTTATTTAGAACAACATATTAAAAACATATTTAAAAAAAAAAAAAAAGAGAGAAGAAAAGGTATGCAACTCTGACACTGGAGAAGCTGGCATTATCAGATCACCTTATATCATCTGTGCATTTATATGCTTGACATGTTTTGCGGAAATAGCCAGCTCACACAGGGGCGACTCGTCAGGCGACTCAGCCGCCTGACAAGTCGTGCTCCGCTCTATTCAATAGAACCGTTCTAATAGGAGCGACGCAAGTCGCGTCGACTTAGAAAAAGGTTCTTGTACGACTTTGGGGGCGACTCGGGGCGACTTGCATTGACTTCAATACAGAAGTAATTTTGCAAGTCGCCTCTCAAGTCATCTTGAGATCGCCTTGCCGAGTTGCCCCCAAAGTTGTGCCGCCCCTGTGTGAATCGGCTCTTAAAGTCATTAATTGTGATAAATACACCATGTGTGGTAATATCCCCCATAAGCTGTCTTACCCAGAACAAAACCATGTGCATAAGTCCAAAGAAATTGATTCGCCCTGGCGGGTGTGGGCCCCCCCCCCCCCTCACAAAAAATGGGGGGAGGGTACAGCCTGTAATTTTGTGAAGAGATTAATAAAAAAAATTAGATTAAACTCAAGTATATGCTGCTAGAGCAAATACAGTTCAATCAGTCTAAACTGATAACATATAACACACTGTAACAACAAGTGCAGCAATCCGGGACAGATCCTCTGAAAAATAGGGCTATGAAGACATCTAAAAGATTTTAACAACAGCTGCAATATGCTGCAAAAAGAGGACATCGCATTGGGAGCTAAACTATCAAAAAAAATACATGTATGTGTGTGTGTGTGTGTGTATATATATATATATATATATATATATATATATATATATATATATATATATATCTCCAACTGAGAGAGAAAAAAATAAGTCCATGCTTTTACCTTAAAGGCCAAATCTGCCATGCAGGTGTCTGTGAGAAGCTGTATATACTGTATATACCTCCTTAAGGGTGTTTCTGTCAGAGGTTAGATCTAAAGTAGATAGGACAGAGACCGCATAGTCCTATAGAGACATGATGCAAAAGGCATCTGTCAATGTGTATCACTGAGGCATAAATATTATGGATAACATATAAGCTCTCAAAGCTCACCTTATAATAAACATATAGGTAAGAGTCTGGGATATAGCCTCGAAAGGGCTAGAACGATGTCCACTGCATCCCCAGAAAAGATCTCCTAGGATATAGTCCCAATAAGCCAAGAGCTTGCAGCTAGTTGCAATTGTGATATGTGGATAAGAATTTGTAAGATTACTAAGGAGGAAAAAATCCCAGGACTGTAGCAGCAAATTGACTGTGTTGCAAAGCCCCCATTTAAATGTGTAGGGCTCCTGCCTGGCGCCGCCCACCAGACGCGATTGGCATGTGACGTCACCGGGCCTGGGCTCATGCGCAGGACAGTGCCCAGCCCCCTATGTCATTTGTTTGACAATCCCTTACTTATTAGCCTAGTAAATTTACTTTTACGTGTTTCTAAAGTAGAACTATAGGCAAAACGTTTTTAACATAGTGAATGAGGTGAAGTTTTGCTGACTTCCATCATCCCATCATGAGCAAACAAAAATGCTGTTGCATCTGATTGGGTATTCTTTTCAAAGTGAAGCCTCACAACATTCACTAATCTCTGAGGTAAATCCCTTTGAAAAGTGCAGCTTTACTTCCAGAGTGAAAATGTATTTGCCTTTAGTAAATCAACTCCAATATCTTACACATATATAGAAGCTGTCAATTAAAAACAAATGGGAGGGCTGTAAATTGCAACATTCTTTTTATTAATATCATAAAATTGTAGACTAAGCCCACTGAAATTTCCCCTAGCAATTTCAGATTATGTTTATACAAAGTCCACTTTTTTAACCACATATCCATAATCACAAATATGGTGTTACATTTCCTTTACCACTAAGTTGGATACTCTCTGTCGCTCCTACTTTTCAAAACCCAACAGCCTCTTTTGACTCTCCCGCACAAAAAAGTGTCCTAATAACAACAAAAGTAAAACACTAAAAAAGTATCAATAATAAAAAAGCTTGCAATAATTTCCAAAAAATGTTCAACACAACTAAAACATGTACACAGAGACAAAATCAGTACTATATTGACACAGCTAGAACCATGTCTAAAAAATACTACCAACGTGACAGAACTAGGAACATGTCCACAGAGAAACAATCACTGCTGTACTGACACAAACAGAAACATTTCCACAGATACAGAATCAACACTATACTGACACTATACTGACACTATACTGGCACAGCCAGAAATATGTAAACAGAGAAATAATCAGTACTGCACTGACATGAATAGAAAGTCCAAAAACATAAGCTTATTGACAGCCAGGAATGTGTCTAGAGATGCAAACATAACCATACTGACATCCAGCCAGGAATGTGTCCACAAAGACAGAATTAGTACAATACTGACACGGATAAAAATATGTCTGCAGAGAAACAACCAATACCATACTGGCACAACCATAAACCTATCCACAGGCACACAATCTGTACCATCCTGACACAACCAAAACATGGCCACAAGATGACACACATGCATATTACCAGGGCTCAAGTCCTGCGGGAACGCGTGGGAACGGAGTTCCTGCACTTTTTTCACAGCAGGAACACAGTTCCCTTTGCAGGACTAGAGCAGTCGAGCCGCCCGAGCCGATCCTTCACTAAGCGGCGATGCCCAGCTCGAGTCACTGTCAGGGGCAGGTGAACCTTCATAATCCTTTATGTTACTGGCCGCTTCCTGTATATGGATTCATCAGGTAGTGTGCGGGTATTCCGTCACTTCCTCGATGCCGCAATGTCTCCTGTGAGCTTTTGTCGTTGTTCCCAGGAAACATTGCGGAGGTCTGCTGCGAGTTATCGCGGGATTTAGAAAGAACTTGCTTAAAGTTAACTTGCACACTACCCGATGAATCCATATACAGGAAGCGGCCAGTAACACAAAGGATTACTAAGGTACAGTGGATCGAAAAAAAATGTGGTTTAGTAATTATGCATATGAGCGTATCATTTTTTTTTTTTGGTGGGGCAGTGGATCTTGGGTGGGAGTTCCCACACTTTTTTCCCCAGGACTTGACCCCTGCATATTACCACACTGACACAACCAGAAATGTCCACTGAAAAAACATATCCACAGAATCAGACTGCTCTGAAACAGCTAGAGGAATTTCCACAGAGACATGCTTAGTACTTTACCGACAGAGTCAGGAAGATGTCCATAAAGACAAGACCAGTTCTGTCCTGACAGAGCCAGAAAATTGTCCACAAAGACAAAACCAGTACTGTCCTGACAGAGCCAGAAAATTGTCCACAAAAAACAAAACCAGTTCTGTCCTGACAGAGCCAGAAAATTGTCCACAAAAACAAAACTGGTATTGTCCTGACACAGCCAGGAAACTGGCCACAAAGACAAAATCAGTACTGCCTGACAGTTAGAAAAATATCCACAAAGACAAAACAAGTACTGTCCTGACACAGCCATAAATATGTCCACAGAGAAAAAAAAAACTGTGCTGTCCTGACAGCTAGCTAGAAAACGACTTAAAACCCTAAAACCTTAAAACCCTAAAATGGTGGGTGTTGCATATTTTTATGTCACACGATATATGTGCTGCGTTTTTTTTTTTTTTGGAGAAAATACACTTTAATGAATTTTGGAATCGATTGGTAAAATATAAAAGATGATGTTACACAGAGTAAATAGATACCAAACATGTCACACTTTAAAATTGTGTCCGCCCATGGAACAGCGCCAAATTATAATACCTAGAATTCTCCGTAGACGATGATTTAAAAGCCTTTACAGGTTACCAGTTTAGAGGTCGGTGCTAAAATGATTTCCCTGGCTTTGACGTCCAAAGACAGAAGCAATAGATACGCTTGGAATCATGGATGTAGGACAGTAAGGTACGTGTCTGTAGATTTTATAGAAAACTGAAATTTTTGCAAAAAATTACATGGATGCTATATTGGTAAATAGGGGAGCTGGAATTTAGAAAGAAAAACTGTGACCTAAGAATTTAATGATGGCAAGTGTGGGTGGCACAGTTCCTGTATGTACATACATAGGTGTGCCTTATGTTTTTGCCTTCGTCATATCTCTAAATGGTTTAACAAGTTAAACATAGCTGATCACCAGGCAGAGAATAAACTTTTTCTTAAAAGCATCCAAGCTTGTTGTCGTGGTTACAAATGTATCCATACAAACCAATGACTAATTTACTGATAAAAGTATTTTGCAACAGTTTTTGTTGCCTTCCTTTACTGGTTCTCATTATGCCATTCCTCTTAATTTGAAATCTGTTCCTGGTTCGGAAAACATATAATTTGACAAAATATCTCAGGAACCTGCTGCTGGTAAAATAGCTGACCCTTTCTAAACTTCCGAGATTGTAGCAGTGTGAACCTAGCCTTACTGCATGTAAGGCACATTTAACAATTCTGTTGCTAGTACCAGGATAGATAATTAGACCACTCCCCTGCTCCTATTGTATCACATCCTTTGTTAGCCAAAATGCTGCAGAACCTCATTCAGTAGTGAAAGAGCAGAATACAGTGAGGTAATCAGATCAGTGGTCTTTTGTAATGCGCCATTAACAGGACTGGGTCAAAAAAGGAGCATATAGCCTATAACAGACTCAGGCCTCGTACAGATGAGGGGACATGTACACACCATCAAACCGAAATCCCAGCTGGACAGAGAACGCGGTGACGTAGACGACAACGACGTTCTCTATCGCGCAAGTTCAATGCCTCCACGCATGCGTCGAATCAATTCGACGCATGCGCGGGATTTCGGTCCGCTGGTTAGACGTACTAACCAGCGGACATGTCCGACGGACAGCTCTCCAGCGGACAAGTTTCTTAGCATGCTAAGAAACTTTAGTCCGCTGGAAATCTGTCCGCTAGCCTGTACACACGATCGGATCTGTCCTCTGAAACTGGTCCGCGGACCAGTTTCAGCGGACATGTCCGGTCGTGTGTACGAGGCCTAAGGCTTCATTTCCATGGATGTTTTTACAGCCACTTTTTTTATCCTTTTTTACAGCTTAAAGTAAGCGTTTTTGAGCGTTTTTTAATGTCTGGCGTTTTTACAGCTCTAAAGCTGGAGCTTCAGAACGCACTGGTCCTGGTTTTTTTTTGCAGCTTAAAAACGGCTCAGCCATCTACAGCTCAAAAACGTCATGGTGTGCATGAGGCCATAGACTAACATGGAGAGCCATTTTTAAGCTGCAAAAAACGCTCAGAAAAGTGGCTGTGAAAACATCCAAAAACGTCCATGGAAATGAAGCCTAATAGTTATTTTTTTGTTCAACCCAGCAAGGCCGAACTATAAAAAAAAAAAAAAAAAACGATAGCTCAGGAGAAGCCACTTTACTAACTATATAATGCTAGAACAGCGATTTTCCCTGCTGCCCCCTCCCCCCGCCAGAACACTCCAGTCAGAACTCTCAGTCATTGGCTGAGAGCACTGATTGGGAGCCGATCAGCAGACCTTTTTCGGTCATGCCCCTTTGACAGAAGCCAGACCGAACGGACTGCAGTACACACGGGCCAAATATTGGCCAGTTTCTATTGAACTGGCTGTTGCCCTCCGACATTCAGCCCATGTTTACTAGGTTTACGACAACTTTTAAAATAAAAGCATTGATGTCCTGGGTTCACTAAGCAAAAAAAAAAAGGTCTTATTAATATAATTAGAACAGATCTTTATGGCAGTGCAGTGTTCAGAGGCCAGCGCCTGCCTAGGAAATGTGGCTTGCTATGGTGGAATCTGAACTAGAGTTATTCATGGAGAATTAGAATTATTCATGGAGGTAGGAAGGGGTGTTAGTTATCCAGATATTAAAGCGGAACTTTACCCAAAAAGGGAAGTTCGGATAATTTGCAGCCAAACTTTGGCATTTGGCACTTTTTTTGAGGGAGGGAGCGGTGTTTCTTCTCTCGCAGCCTTCTGGGACACATCACAGGTCCCAGAAAACTGCAGGACCATTCATAAAGCAAAGCACAGCTCATGCATGCACAGTAGGAAACCGTCTGTGAAGCCGCATGACTTCACTGCTAGTTTCCCTTTAGCAAAGATGATGGCTCCTGGACACGAAGCCGATTGAAGAATCCCCGAACAGGTAAGTGTCAAGGAGACTGGAGAACCAATGTAAGCTCTATCAGCCTATTAATAAATGTCAGTATAGGTATAATTCAATGACCTAGTTGTGCAAGGCACTGACCACAATAGCTATGTCATCCTTGGTCTAAATGGCTTAATGAAAGTTCTAGCAACAGTCCACACATAATAGGTATAGTACTAAATGATCAGGTATAAAATAATGTAGTAAACAAACTATGAAATATTGTATTATACAGTATGTGTTTCAAAAAGAACAACTTCAGATTCAATCACAAATGTAATATACAGTATATTTCAGTACTATACTATAAATACATGGACAAATGTTTTAGTACATTTTTTGTTCTTGTTAAATCTGCAAATCAGTCCTCAATGTGCAAATGAGTTCCCCTGGCAAACTTGACAGCCTGAATAATTAGTTGTCAGCAGTAACACACTGATGAGGTTATCATCTCCGTCTGTCAGCAGTCTCTCAATATTAGACTGACCTCCCAGCCTGAGAGTTCTGTGGAGAGATTATTGTACATATGCTAGTTTGAAAAACAAATGCAATTATTTTTTAATAAATATATGACTAGGTTATTTTTTTTAATGTCTGCCTGAAGTGGGGAGCCCTACGCTAACTCCACTATTTTACAATGTGCATAAAAACGGTCACCTGTCTAAATTAAAACTCCACTTGTTTTCTCTACATTTTTTTTTTAATATGGTTTATTTTTTTCCAGTGGATTTACCTTTTTTTTTTTTTCAAATAGGTTTTTATTGTTTTTTCAATAATACAACTGTAAAGTCATTGAATTGTTCATAAAGCAGTACAAAAATTGGTACATTTATATAAAACTTGTTTTAACAATGTACGCATGAAATAAGGTGTGTGTACGCATGTGGAACTGTGGTAAACATTTGAGTATTGGAAGAAAATGAGGGGGGGAGGGGGATAAAGGGTGTAAGAGGGAGAGGAAGGGTGAAGTAAGAGAGCACAATGGAAAATATATTTGGTATAGCAATTCGGACCAAATGTAAAGTAGTGTTATCAAAAGGTTTTTAAGTAAATCTTTTAGCATACCATCATTCCCAAGGTTATGTATGGTAGTTGAGTACAAGGGTTTTCCTTGTGACATTAAAGATTCATATGTATAATCTGATTGTACTAATTCAACTACTGTGATTGTTGGAGTAGTATTTGTTCTCCAGCTTCTAGTTATGAGTGGTCTGGTTGCTAATCTGGAAGTTGGAGGGAGTGATTCTATATTTGTATTCAGGATGGCTAATTGTAGAGTTAGTGTGAGGCCTCGTACACACGACCGAGGAACTCGACAGGCAAAACACATTGTTTTCCTCATCGAGTTCCTTGTTAGGCTTGTCGGGGGAACTCGACAAGCTTGCTTTGCGTACACACAGTCAAGACAAAATCTCCTCGTTCTCAAACGCGGTGACATACAATACATACAACGGCAGGGGAAGTTCGATTCCACTGGCTAAACTCTTGTGGCTGGTTTTGCTAATCTCATGTGTTAAGTAAACGTTTGTTAAGAGACGATTTGCACTTTTCAGTCTGTTACAGCTTGAAAAATGTGTTATCTCCATTACAAATGCTACTTTTACTCCCGTCTCATACTTTCCTCTGAGCAAGTGCGGGTTTCTTAGCATACACACGCTCGAGTTTCTCGTCGAAAACCAGCCCGTCGAGGAACTTGATGAGCCAATTTGAGACTCCAGTTGAGGAAATAGAGAACTTGCTCTCTTTTTGGCTCGTCGAGTTTCTCGACAGTTTCCTCGACAAAAATGTACACACGACCGGTTTCCTCGGCCAAAAAATATCTCCCAGCAAGTTTCTTGCTGGTTTTTGCCGAGAAACTCGATCGTGTGTACGAGGCCTCAGAGGAAGGTGGAAAATATCTTTTATGATGTTCTCTACCTCTTTCCATAGTCTTGTCAAAGCTTGGCATAACCACAAGATATGTAGTATGGTACCTGTTTGGTTACAGTTTCTTCAGTAGATATGTGGGGCGGTTGAGTGAAATTTGGCTAGTCTGTGAAGCCTCGTACACACGACCGAGGAACTCGATGGGCGAAACACATAGTTTTCCTCGTCGAGTTCCTTGTTAGGCTTTTGAGGAACTCGACAAGGCAAGTTTCTCCCCGTCGAGGAAATAGAGAACTTGCTCTCTTTTTGGCTTGTCGAGTTTCTCGACAGTTTCCTCGACGAAAATGTACACACGACCGGTTTCCTCGGCAAAAAAATATCTCCCAGCAAGTTTATTGCTGGTTTTTGCCGAGAAACTTGGTCGTGTGTATGAGGCTTGAGGAGTCAAGTACCTTCTCAGTAATATTGTTTGTGTTAGTTCCCTTAAGAAAGTGCAACTAGTGGTTTTATATATTGACTTTAAAGCTTTTCCACTTCCCAACCTTCTTTTCTTGTAGGGTAGAGTAGATTAATGAGATTCCTTTGGAATTTGTATTGCTTGAAAAGAAGTAATTCCATTCTCTGGTAGGTTTTTCCCCCTCTAGATGTGGGTGTCCGGAGAGACGTTGCTGGATTCTATATTAATTGAAATAATCTTTGTTGGGTGCATTGTATGTTGCTTAAATTTAAGCAAAGTGTTTGTGTGTTTGTGTAGTCCAGAGTTCAGGGGGACGGGTTACCTGTTTTGATATCTAAGCTGGTATAATTAGGAAAGGTGATACTAATTGAAGAGTGTGGAGAGGTATTTGGAGGATGTTGGTGAAGAGTTGAAACCATTTAGTGGAATGTAGTAATTTTCATGCTTTGGCTGAGGCTTAGATAGTCAGTGAGTATGGTAAATTGGTGGTGGTGCTATATAACCAATGTTTAAGGTTATTACCTGGTGTCATGGTGTTTTCAATGTTTCCCCTGGATTTATAATTTTTGACAATTTGAAAAATGGAAGCCATATGTCAGATTAACTGCTTACCCAGTGGCCATTAAAATTTTTGTTGATTTCAAGATTACAATGATGAGATGTGCTATGATTTTTGTACAACATACTAATCTGTAATTATTTAAACTTCAGACCAATATGCAAGTTTGCTAATTTCTGTATATACCCTCACTCGAGTATAAGCTGAGTTTTTCAGCACTTTATTTGTGCTGAAAATGCCCCCTTCGGCTTATACTCGAGTGAGGGTCCCACTTACTGTTCTCTGATGTGTGCGGGTGTCTGGAAAGCTATAGTGATCCGTCCTCTAGAGCAGGGATCTCCAAACCCTGGCCCACGGGCCACATCCGGACGGCATGTGTCTTTTGTCTGGCCAGCAGGCCGGCAGACAAAGCCACTCCCGTCACTCCCACCCATGTTGCGATGTTAGGATTGGCTGCTGGGACCTGCCGATGTCCTGGCACCTTCCGGCTACCCGCCCACTGTTTGTATTAACCACTTAAGCCCCGGACCATTTGGCTGGCCAAAGACCAGAGCACTTTTTGCGATTGGGCACTGCGTCGCTTTAACTGACAATTGTTTCAGTTTAGGCTGATATTTATTCTACAAATTTTTGGTAAAGAAAATCATGTAGAAGAATATACGCAATAAGCGTATATTGATTGGTTATAGCATCTACAAAATAGGGGATAGTTTTATGGCATTTTTATTATTATTATTATATATATTTATTTACTAGTAACGACAGCGATCTGTGATTTTTATCATGACTGCAACTTTATGGCGGACACATCGGAACCCTTTTGACAGATTTTTAGGACCATTGTCATTTTTACAGTGCTATAGAAATGCACATATTACTGTGAAAATGACACTGTCAGTGAAGGGGTTTACCACTAGGTGGCACTGAAGGGGTTAAATGTGTCCTAGGGAGTGATTCTAACTGTTAGGGGGAGGAGCTACCAGTGACAGGTCACTGATCACTGTTACCCATCACAGGGAACAGTAGATCACTGACGTGTTACTAGGCATAACAGGGAAATGCCTTGTTTACAAAGGCACCCCCCTGTTTTGCCTTTGCCGACCGCAATCGTGGGCTGCCCGGGAACATCGAGTTCCTGGGACCCACGAGCGCACTCGCGAGGGGAAGCTTCGGGCGCGTGCACCCGCTGGGCGGCAAATTAAAGGGGATGTACAGGTACGCCAATTTGCCTGCCCATGCCATTGTGCCGTACATTGTCGTGCAGCGGTCGGCAAGTGGTTAAAGATCCTTCTGCGTGTCTAGCAGCGGGCGGGAGTCGGGATATGCAGGGGAGCTGAAGTCGGCTCTGGTACTGAGGCAAGTGCTGAAAATGTACATGTACAGTACACAGCTAATGGGGAAACTCTAATGGGGAGACTACTGATGGGGACACTCTGATGGGACACTGATGGGGAGACTACTGATGGGGACACTGCTGTTGGGGAGACTACTGATGGGGACACTGCTGTTGGGGAGACTACTGATGGGGACACTCTGATGGGACACTGATGGGTAGACTACTGATGGAGACACTCTGATGGGACACTGATGGGGACACTGCTGATGGGGAGACTACTGATGGGGACACGGCTGATGGGGAGACTACTAATGGGGACACTGCTGTTGGGGATACTACTGATGGGGACACTCTGATGGGACACTGATGGGTAGACTACTGATGGGGGCACTGATGGGGAGACTACTGATTGGGACACGGCTGATGGGGACACGGCTGATGGGGGAAATGGCCGATGGGGGACACTCTGATGTAGACAATCTGATGAGACACTGATGGGGACACTAGCTGCTTCATTTCCTACCCTAGGCTTATACTTGAGTCAATTCGTTTTCCAAGTTTTTTGTAGTAAAATTAGGTGCCTTGGCTTATATTCGGGTCGGCTTATACTGGAGTAAATACGGTATTTGGTCTCATCTTGCTGTGACAAATCTTTGTTGCTTTGATGCAACCTTTGAACTTCTTTGTACACATTTCTTATTATGTTTAGGTCAGTCCTTTTCTTGGTCAATCCTTATTGCATGCATGGATTGTTGTAACTCAGTTCTGTTCACTACTTTTTTATATTATTACATACAAATTAACCTTCATACAGTGAAATGTTAATGGATACTCTAAGGTCAGATATCAATGTGCTATTTCTAAAGTAATTTTTGTTACTTTTATTAGCTATAAAATGTATTGATTTATTTTACTATGAATTACAGCTTTTAATTTTTATATTTCATAAAAGTAAAAGAAAATTTAGAAATATCATGTGTCTTTCTCTGACCTTATGATATTCCTTAAAATCCCACTGTATGATAATCAATTTGTATATGAGTATAATAATTTCCAGATCATAATATTGTAGATATGTTCTGGGAAAAGCCCTGCTTGAATTGTTTTCTATTTAGATTCATACAGCACAGTTTGAGTCAAATATTTACCTTTATGACATTTTACTTTATATTTTTACTTTTTTTTTCTTATAAGATGCAAAAAATGTTGGCTTTTATAGTAGCAGTCCCTACAAGTCAGCAGCTATATATACTGTAGCTGCTGACTTGTAATAAAAGGACATTTACATTAAATCTGGACCTTGGAAACCTTCCACCTAACTTTTGTTTGGTAGCTGACCATATACTGCTAGCATCCAGATCTGTTATAACCAGATATTGGGAAAAAAAGATAAGCCCCCAACGTATCTCAGGTGATGGCATCCATTAGTCGTACTTATAAGTATGAAAAAGCTCTTTCACTGTGTGGCAATATCATAGGAAAGTTTGAGAGATCTTGGCAACCTTGGTTAGCTTGGATTGAGGCCTAAATGTCTATATTTTGTTAATGTTATTGCTATTGCTTTTATCAAGCTTCAAATATTAGTTTGATAACAAGCTGTAAGATTCATCTAGTCTGTTGTTGTGTGGTTGTTTCTGATGTATTGTATGCACTACTCTACATAATGTGTTCCTTGAAGTTGGTACCTGGTACACTGTATATAACTTTGTATCTATGCACAAACTTGAATAAAAATGAATTGTTAATAATAAATAAATAAATAAATTAAAGGGCACTTACTTGTTTAGGGATCCAGCACCATCCTCACCTAGGCTGGTTCTTCACCAGTCTTTGAGTCCCCGGTGCTGGCATGTTCATTGTAGGAAGCCAGCTATGATTCCTTGCGACTTCACAGCCTGCTTCCAACTGCACATGCATGAGTGTGCCTTGTGAGTGATCCCACTGCCTCTTGGAACCTGTGATGTGTCCCAAGTGGTTGCAGGTGAAGGGAGTGAGAACTTATTGTGAAATCACCTAGGTAAATCCAGAGGAGTCCGCTTCCCCCCAAAAAAACAAAGTGTCATTAATGTTAGGGGGGATTCTTAAAAGCAGAACTTCCTGTTCAGGTTGAAGTTCTGCTTTAAGGTATTTCTATGTATCTTCAGAAGCCTGTAAACTGAACAGCAGGCTATAAAGACCTGGTAATTTCATACTTGAAGCTGATTTTGTCTAATGAGGCAAGAGTTACTGACATTCTGCTGAAACTGCCACTTAAGCAAGTATAACCTTTTTGACTCCATTGATTATACAATATTAACTTTTTACTTTAAACTAATCTTAGCTTGCAGGCTCAAAGAAAATTTGAATTAATATTTGTATTTGAATTAATAGGTAATACATATATTTTTTTTCTGAACAAACATCAAAACAACATAGAATAGGTAGATGCTAAATATCGAATTTGCATTCACTAATGAAATACTTTAATTCATTTTAAGAAAGGAAAACTCTGAAAAACTATACATGATCATATAGCCACAAACAGTCTTATGATGTATTCACAACCAGTAGAAGCCCTTATTAGGGAGATATTTTGGAATACTGAGGGCTTTTCTTTTCTTATTAGTGAATATAGTTATCAAAAGAAAGTAACCTTAAAAGAACTAGAAGGGATTTGAGCTGTCAAAAATAAAGTAGACAACAATTGAAAAGTCTAGAAAGTAGAGCAGGTGCCGCTCTAATATGGTTAGAAAATACAATGCATTAAAAGAAAGTTTAAACATGGATTAACTCGTATTCTAGAGCAGCCCTCAAAATTTCCACTCGCCTTCTTGCATTTGGCGAGTGGATTTAAGCTGGGGGCGAGTGATGACAGGGCTGCATGACCAATGTCCCTTCAATCTGTGCCTACACTTAGAGCCCCGATGCGATTGGCGGCCGAAGAGGAAAGGTGCATGCTCGGGAAAAGAAGTCTGGTGAGCCGCGCACAGGCAGAGCAGTACACAGGTGCTCTCCTTACAATTCTCATTAAGCCATGGGACCTAACAGTATGATCTCTCTGAGCCTGCCCCCTCCCCCCCGACCAATGTAGCTGGAGAGCAGAGAGCAGGGAGCAGGTAGTAATGAGTCAGGTGGAGGATTGCGAAAATTACCACTCCGGGTGTCCCAGGTAGGCAGTGCAGCACTCACTGAAAGTTGCCCTGAAATGAGAGTGGCAGCCTTCCAGTTTGTGCAGTTTTCTTCTCCTTGTGCTCTATGTAGGTGTCCAGCAGTTCAGCCTGAGCACTGTGAGCAGACTAGTCTCAATGTGTGCTGTGCGGTGTCAATGTGCGCTGTGCGGTGTCAACGGCTGTGCAGTTGTGTGGATCTCGGCGCTGGATTGTACTCCCTCCCGCTGTGCTGCAGCTCCTCTTCTCACTGCCAGCCTGAATAAAAGGGGGAAGTGGGGACATGCAAGCGTGGAGCCGCACACACAGGCTCCTGATGATGAGATGAATAGGAGAGGGAGCGAGAGGATGGATGGATGGGAATTGCAGAGGAGACAGCAAAAGAATAGGGAAGAGATCCAGTTCTAGTGCCCTGTCCCTCTGGTCTGCCCCCAGTGCCCTGTCCCTCTGGTCTGCCCCCAGTGCCCTGTCCCATTTTGTTAAAGTTGTTTTTGGTAATATTTAATTGTGTAACTTGATTCTGCATAAAACATTTAACAGTGTCATTCCATGAGATAATCTACGAGGGCTTGTTTAGGGGCGCAATTAGGCGTGGAGCAGTGTACGAATTAGGTGGGGCAACTAGTGGCGAGTACCTCTTGAGGCCTGGCTAGTAGCTCAGGAATTGAAATTTTGAGCCCTGTTCTAGAGTATCCATTGAGGGAAGTACCCCTAAAACAAAATAAAACTGGATTGGCTGTCTACCCAAACAGTGTAATAGCTTTGCAGAAAAGGGAAATATGATTCATGCTATTGGTAAACAGAATTGAAAACTCCCATGGTGGAGAGTGGCAATGGCATAGAGGATGAATCAGAAGGCAGACAGGAAGTTGTTAGGTGAGCTAAGAGATAGAGGTGTGAGATTCTATTGCGATGATCACAAGTGGCTGATATAGCCCCTAGCGATAATCACTGTCTCCTGCTGGACAATGGCCCAGCAGGAGGGATTCCCGCATCAACACTGTATGTGTTGATGGGGGAGAATCAAGCAAAACTCTCTCCATGCATGGCCAGCCTAATGCCGCGAACACACGACCACTTTCGGGTTGTAAAAAATTATGTTTTTAATGGTCTAGAAAAAACAATTTTTTTTGCAACCCGATCAATAAAATGGCCTTGCCTACACACGATCGTGAAAAAAAAAATGCTCTAGCAAAGCGCGGTGACATACAACACGTGCGACGGCACTATAAAGGGGAAGTTCCATTCGGATGGCGCCACCCTTTGGGCTGCTTTTGCTGATTTTGTGTTAGTAAAAGACGATTTGCGCTTTTCAGTCTGTTACAGCGTGATGAATGTGCTTACTCAATTACGAACCCTAGTTTTACCAGAACGAGCGCTCCCATCTCATGCGCGTTTTTTTCACGTCGTTAAAGCCCACACACGACCATTTTTTACAGCGTAAAAAACGACAACGTTAAAAACTGCTTGAAAAATTAGAGCATGTTTGAAATTTTCAATGCCCATTTTTTACATCGTGAAAAATGCTCTGGAGCCCACACACGATCGTTTTTAACGACATAAAAAAACGTCATTTTTTAGAACCCGAAAAACGGTCGTGTGTACGCGGCATGAGTTGCAAGGAGGACAAACCTCTGGGTTACAATTCAGAAGTATGAAGGAATAAAAAAAAAATAACCTTTTGTATAGGGGTTCCTGTTGAAGAATAGATATGAAATAAAACTACCTCCAAAGTAACCCACACTACATGCAAGGAAAACAGAGGACTAAATCAGTCATTCAATTAATTAATGGAGCTTGAAGAAAAAAAGTTAAACCCTAGTATGTGTATGTTTGTGAGTTAGGGACCTTAGATTTCAAGCTCTGTGAGGGCAGGGACTGATGTAAAGGGCTGTATAAATTGTTGGCGCTATATAAATGCCTGTAATAAATAAATAAACTTATGTTGCAGTGGCCTGTATTATGGTATGTAATCCACAAAGAAAGTGCGTGGTGAGGTGAAATATGTACTCTGCTAACAAGGGACCTTGCATAAATATGTTACCTTAGACATTTAAAATAGTAATTGTATATGGAGACTAATTTTTTTACTGTCTCATTGGAATAGGTAAAGGTCCTCGATAGCATGTATCATTTTTTTTATATTTTTTTTCAGATGCTATTTTTCTGCAACTGTGTCTAATTGCCTTTGACATTTACAATCTTTGTTACTTGAAACTTCTAAGAAATGTTGCATTTCCCTTTGCATGTGAACAAAAATGCCAATAAATAAATCCATTAGACCTAGGTAGCTCTGGGAGCCAAACTGCTAGATGAAACACATTTTTCCAGCTGATTGCTCTTTCAGCAAACAATAGAACTACAGGGACAGCTACAGTGAAAAAAAGGTCTGAATGAAGACAAATCAAAGTCAGTTTATAATTTAAACAATGTAATGGTATTGTCTTGGAGATATTACATATACATAGACATATAGGCCCGGATTCTCGTACGAGTTACGCCGGAGTATCTCCAGATCTCTTCTTCAAAGAATCAGATACGCCAGAATTTGTATAAGATACGACCAGCGTAAGTCTCCTACGCCGTCGTATCTTAACTGCATATTTACGCTGGCCGCTAGGGGCGTGTACGCTGATTTACGCCTAGAAATATGTAAATCAGCTAGATACGCCAATTCACGAACGTACGCCCGGCCATCGCATTACAGATACGCCGTTTATGTTAGGATTTTCCCAGCGTAAAGTTACCCCTGCTATATGGGGCGTAGATGAGGCGTACCAATGTTAAGTATGGACGTCGGGCCAGCGTCAAATTTTTCACGTTTTACGTCGTTTGCGTAAGTCGTTCGCGAATAGGGCTGGGCGTCATTTACGTTCACGTCTAAAGAATTGGCTTCTTGTGGGTTAATTTGGAGCATGCGCACTGGGATACTTTCACGGACGGCGCATGCACCGTTCGTAAAAAGCGTCATTTACGTGGGGTCACATTAAATTTACATAACACATGCCCACATCTACCACATTTAAATTAGGCGGGCTTACGCCGGCCTATTTACGCTACACCGCCACAACTTTGGTTTGAGAATACGGCACTTGCCTGTCAAAGTTGCGGAGGCGTAACGTAAAAAGGATACGTTACGCCCGCACAAAGATACACGCTTCTACGTGAATCCGGCCCATACTGTCTATGTAGTCTTCCGTGAATTCTGGGGCACAGTATCTCTATATCCATCAATAGGTCACTGGTTAGGCAAAATGTATTTTTAAAATAGTGAAAGTGATTTTGAAGAAAAAGAGGCGTAGGGCTTGAGTTGTAATGGAATAGCAAAATAGTAAACAACTTCTTACACCAAAGTTTCTACTTGGTTTATTATTTATTATTATTGGTTTGTAACATTTTGTTACAAAAAAGACACAGTTACTAGGAGGGAACGTTGTTTTAAGTGAGATTTTGGGAGAATCTGGGAGTATTAGTATTGCTGTGGGGGCTATTCTTGTATTAAAATGATTATTCACAATTTCAGACATCAAATAAAGTGATCAAGCCCCAACACTACAAATAACTGCTGCCACTCTTCCCTTTTATCTATATATTTTTAGATGTAGGGAATGTTTATTTATGTCAGTATTATCTCATACATCCTTACTGTTGCTGGTTGTGCTGTTCACCAAAAGTTTTTTGTCTATTTTTTTATGTCATTGCGTCCATTACCAACCAACCCAAATAGGGCAAACAATCTTCATTTTCCTCTTCCCTGTTTATAATATCTAAGACCCGATTCACACCGGGGCGGCACGACTTTCGGGCGACTCGGCAAGGCGATCTCAAGACAACTTCAGAGGCGACTTGCAAAATGACTTCTGTATTGAAGTCAATGCAAGTCACTCCGAGTTGCCCCCAAAGTCGTACAAGAACCTTTTTCTAAGTCGGAGCGACTTGAGAACGGTTCCATTGAATAGAGCAGAGCGCGACTTGTCAGAGGGTTGAGTCGCCTGACGAGTCGCCCCTGTGTGAACCAGCTCTAAGGCTGTACCTTGAGTGCCCAATGTCAACAGCATACCACCAAAAGGGAAAAAAATATTAAAATAAAGAAAAATACTTCAAAAGCAATATTAGTTTTATCCAGACACTTTTAGAAAATGTGTTTAAACAGATTACACTTTAAGGTCCTTTCTGATAGGGATGAGCCGTTGGTCCAAACATAGGTTCCAACTGGACTTTGGCTGTTCAGGCATTTTTATACAAACACCTGGACTTTTTCCCTTTTGCAGGAGCCCAAAACCATATACAGTATAGAAGCTGTATTTCTACCTTGCCTTATCCTACCCAGCCACCAATATTTTAATCCAGTTAGTATTGCTGTCCCTATCTATGTTTGCTTGTTGGAATGGACTTACAAGGAAAAACAATTAGACATTTTAAATAAAAACTATAAAATGTGTAAATATGTAAATAATCATAAAATGCAGCTGTGAATTGTATTGGGATGGAGAATATGTTACTAGGGGGCCATACAAGTCAGGAACTTAACTACTAATATTTGAGAAGTTTTAGGTGAATGTGTTCTTGAGTGATCACATCAAAACCTTTGAAGTACTTCTTAGCTAAGTTTTATTTGGGAGCTCTTTAGACCCTTCTGCCACTGTTCAGTGAGAACTGCTGCAATGTTCTTCACTTACCCAGGATACTATGCAAGTTATGCCTAACAACTCATCAGATACAAACAACTACAAGTAGTCAGTTTCATCTGAAAACTGCCATAAACAGAACAGAATACCACAAAAATATGTCAGCCTTTCACTTGTGTTGTGAAAGGGCAGGCAGTCTATAACCTTAGGTTTTCTACCTGCTGCTATACCACTAAAGCCCCTGGCTATAATATAAATATGTGTAAAAAATATAAATGGATGCTAAGTGACTGGGAAAAGAAAAATGATGCTGGAAAAGCAGCAGAATCGCAAACCCAGCTGGCCCCTGCCCAAATACTGCCTTCATACCAAAAAATACAGGAAAAAATAAATATAAATACATATCAAAATATATATATATTTTTTCAGTAGATTATATCGAGGGCAAAGTGCAAAGATCTTTGACCTTTGATCACTGCATCCAGTATGTTTATAGTGTTTTTTTGCAGCTCCATATGGAAGCTGATACCCAATCTAGAGCTGCATTGTCCAGCCACTGTCTGATATTTGTGGCTACAGTCTCTTGAATATTACACTCTAATTCCTATTGGAACATAAAACCTGTATCATGTCTCCCTCATATATTGCAGTCCAAGCAAGTAATACTGTCTACCCACTGAACAATATTTTTGCCTCGTGTCTCTCAGATCAGAGAGTGAAAAATCGAATGCAGTTCTGCACAGAAACAAATCAGCTTCCAGGTGTTATTGAAACAGCGCAATTGAACAATCTGAATTTAGAAGCTGATTGGCTACCTTGGCTGAACTAGATTATGAGTGCTCCAGTTTTAGTAAATCTTGCCCTTTGAAACTGCCCATATATGAGCAGATTGAGCAATCCACATTGACCAGCATGGCAAACCTGAAGGCTTGACCTTGGATCTGCAAAAGGGTTGCCCATACACATTTATCTAATGCATATTCAGTTTTAGCACCAAACTAATTTAAAAGATCAAACACCATTTTTCCAAGTATATGTGAAGCCAGGGTGAAGCTGAGAGTGCAATGATCACACTACTTAGTTAGCACAAAGAAAGAAAAATAGGCAGATATCCTAATCATTTCCTACTTTAAATATGTTTATTTTTTTTAAGTTTTCGGATATGCATACAGTACACTTTAAATGTTTAGAAAATCCACTTTTGTCAAATGCTATAACATACAAAAGTTTCTAAAAAATGTAAAAACCTATACACAATGCATACTGTATATTTATATAGTAATAAGTAGGGAAGTGTTCCTTATGCCCTGTAATGTTTTGATGTTTTACAAAGGCCTCTTGCAGAATGTGGTGTTCAGAATTTCTATTTGTAACACTATCTGCCAGATTTCATTAATTAGGCTCCAGAGTGCTGTTATAATGGTGTGATGTCGAGACCTCTGCTTGTTTGGTTCGTTGGCAGTTCCCTGGTGAGTTTTTCATTGGGGTTTTGACCGTGCTTTAAAAAAACAAATGAACATATTTCTAGAAGGATCATTAATGTTCCCCCTTCCTTTGAAAAAGGTTCTAGAACAGTAGCCTGTGTGCTTTGTTGGAGGCACCTGGGCTTGAGCTCAGAGCTGCGAGAGCCTGATCCCCTTATAAGTTGTGTGCCTGTAGAATCAAGGTTTGTGGAGAGTTGCTTCAGTTGAAACTGCATGCTCTCGTAATTGAATTGTACCCTAAGATTGTCAGCACTGAGAAGCCTATGTGGTCAAATTTAACGTATTCCATCTTCTTGTCCCTTCATCTCAAGTTCTAATAATGTTTTTGGAAATTTACCAAAGAACTGGACCTGCATTACTGCAAGACTGAAATAGGTGAACTGCCTTGGAACAATGTGTTTTTATAAGGGGGTCCCACTTGCAAAGCTCAAAGCCCATATGAATGAAGGTACCAAACTTGACATAATTCAGAAAAGTTCACTATTTCCTACCTATGCAGATGTTGCAGTTTATCTAGGTACTTACTGAGTGAAAATGTAAACAACCAGAAGAGGTAGATATTACCATACCCTTTCCTTTTTCCAATAACAAACAGGATCACATATAGTATTTTTATAAGATATATAACCTCTAGTATTTGCAATCTGAGTTAAGTGAAAAAGAGTTCTGTCTGTGTTTCCCTCCATTGTTATAAAGCTATTATCTCTGTGGAATGTTCATCACAGGAATAATTCAATTTAACACTAAAACATCACTTTCATGGGGGAAAAGTATCAAACATTAAAAGTCAAAGATAGAATGTCTGTGGCAGTATGAGTTTGAGCTTTATCGCTAGCATAATAAGAAATATGTTTGCCTTTTACTAATCCTTAGAGTGTTGGAAAAGCAGTTTTATAAAAGCAATCTTTCTCCATTACCATTTCAGTGTCTAGAATCTTTCCAAGTTCAGTTTTCTGTATGGATGGAAGAAAATCACACATGAAAATGATGGAACAGAGTTTCTCTGCAATTGTATCTTTTCTATTTTATGTTCATATGTTTCTCAAGAAATACGTTTTTCCTTTTATAGTTACAGTATGAACAAATACAGTATATGTGATTTATTTTAAAAAAAAAAGGGCCGATTGTATCTGTAAGATTAGATGTCCAGCGCATCCCCTCCCCTTACATTAGATGTCAAGAGCCACCCCACCATCAGAAGTTGAGTCCCCCACTTTCCCTTACATCACAGTGCACCCCCTTACCTAATGCTGCTGTTGGGAAGAAGCTGGATGCATTTCTTGAAAGCAGAAAGTAAGGATCTGGAAGAGGACCAGATTAGGGCTGGAGCTCATTGACAGCTGCAGAAGAGGTGCGAGGGCCACATGAAATGGCCTGGAGGGCCGGATTCGGCCCGCTGGCCTTGTGTTTGACACCTGTGTTTTAGAAGCTCATATGCTGTGTTTTTTGTTTTCTTAAAAATAAGCCAAATACAAGATTTAAAAGTTAAGATCAATACATTTTAGTGCACAGATCTTTTTTTACACATCCATTCTCCATACTTGCCTGTCATATTGGCTACTGTTTGTATAATGAATTTAGAGTATGCTATACATTAATATTTTGATACCAGCCTTCTGTGAATGCCCTTCAGCACTTCAGAAGCTGTTACATGCTTCAAGAGAGGACTAAAATAATTGGTCACTTCTTCGAAACATCAAACTTATGGTGCTGAGCATTTACTTTTATTGCACTTTTAGGCCTCGAGAAACTTAAACAAATGGAAATTTACGCAACTTATGCCCTGTACACACGATCGGTCAATCCGATGAGAACGGTCTGAAGGACCGTTGTCATCGGTTAACCGATGAGGCTGACTGATGGTCCGTCGCGCCTACACACCATCGGTTAAAAAAAACGATCGTGTCAGAACACGGCGACGTTAAACACGACGTGCTGAAAAAAAAAGTTCAATGCTTCCAAGCATGCGTCGACTTGATTCTGAGCATGCGTGGATTTTAAACCGATGGTCGTGCCTACTAACGATCGGTTTTGACCTATCGATTAGTAATCTATCGGTTAAAATTTAAAGCAAGTTGGCTTTTTTTTAACCGATGGTTAAATAACCTATGGGGCCCACACACGATCGGTTTTGACCGATGAAAACGGTCCATCAGATCGTTGTCCTCTGGTTAACCTATCCTGTGTAGGAGGCATTACTTCCCCCAGTGGTAAATAAGTAAGTGACATGTGTATTTCAGATAAGATGGGCCATTGAATTCCTTATTCAATTAGTGCATTTAAATGAGTTAAACATGATCCGCAATCAGCTTGTCATGTGCTTGGTCTCATTTTATAATAATTCTATTTAAATGTGCACGCCATCGTATGTTATTATTTTTTTTTCTCTGGTTTAAAGCTGCAGAATGGAAATCTCAAAGAAATTAATTTTTGAATTATAGCATAATATACTGGGAGTTTTATCCTTTTATTCATTAAATTGAATATTGTAACAAGACTAATCAAAAAGATTAGTAATCTCTACAGCACATGATAAAAAGCTTTTGCGAGACATTTTTTGTCTTTACTGTAGTAAAGACAGAGAAACTATTTGAAGTACAACAATACCTTTAATAATAAAGAAATTGCAATGCACTGTTTGTATCTAAATCTGTAAAACAAAATAGCCCCAGGTTTCCTTCAGTGGTTTGAATTTAATTTACATGGGGACCAGTTTTAAAATAAAAACCAGCAGTGTGCATCAACCTCCCTTCTTCCTATGGAAAACAATTTGGGCAGCAGGTACAGACAAAGCATACCTCCTACTGATTTCTAGTAACCCAAAACTGCAGGCACAGATGACAGAGTATTCTAGGTGCTTGGCTCAACACCTGCAAATTAGCGGCCCTCATATTTTCAGAAAGTGTTTGTGGTATGTGTGACCCATTGGGAAGATTGCATTTACTTCCCGTTCCAGTAACAAAAAAGAAGTGAAGGGAACATTCCCCAAAGTCAGATTCAAAACTAAAAATGTGAAAAGATTTTATCCAAAATTAAAAATAAAGGTTCAGTCAGTGGTTCAAGCATCACATATGTGTCTGTTTTAAAGGGGTTGTAAAAGTTTGTTTTTTATTTTCTAAATAGGTTCCTTTAAGCTAGTGCATTGTTGGTTCACTTACCTTTTCCTTCTGTAGCACTACCCCCGAAGGAGCTGCTGGTTTTGTTTTGGGTGGCATGTTACCTCGTGGCTCCTCGGCCATCTAGGGGTGTATGGTGAAAGTAGCAGTAACGGAATGTCCACGACAGGTGTCTTTTTCTGTGCTCTTTATTACCCAGCTGGGTAAAAACAATAAAACTTGTGGTGAAGAGTAAAGATGCAGTAGAAGGATAAACAGCAGATTCAGGCGTAACAATAGGGAAACAGTCCTGCTTCCAACAACACATTGTTTTCTTTGCCACTCTAGTCAGAGTGGGTATAGTGTACCTGGACAGGCCTCTCTCACTGACCTGGCAGCCAGAGTAGCACTCGGAACTTAGGGAAAAGTCTCTGCCACAGACCCTCCTTAGAATTGAGATAGCGGAGATAATCCTCCTTAATAGACTTTGCACCTGGATCTCCTTCAGGTAGTTAGTAGTTAGGTTACCGACTGATAGTTTACCAACGTCCAGCCTTTCAGTACCTGGTTACCTTGATCCCCGGTGGGTAGTCGAGACCCTATTGCAGGGCTCAAAATTTCAAGTCCTGAGCTACTAGCCAGGCATCAAGAGTTACTCGCCACCAGTTGCCCCAGAAGGCTGCCGCTCTCATGTCAGGGCAACTTTCAGTGAGCGCTGCACCGGAGTGGTAATTTTTGCAATCCTCCACCTCACTCATTACTTTCTGCTCTCCAGCTACATTGGTCGGGGGCCCGGGGGAGGGGGGCAGGCTCAGAGAGGTCATACTGTTGGGTCTCATGGCTTAATGAGAATTGTAAGTAGAGCACCTGTGTACTACTCTGCCTGTGCGCAGCTCACCAGACTACTTTTCCCGAGCATGCACCTTTCTTCTTCGGCCGCCAATCTCATCGGGACTCTAAGTGTAGGCACAGATTGGAGGGAGATTGGTCATGCAGCCCTGTCATCACTCGCCCCCAGCTTAAATCCACTCGCCAAATGCTAGTAGGCGAGTGGAAATTTTGAGGGCTGCCCTATTGGATTGCCAGCCTCTCTTGGCTCTCCTCAGGGGGACTCCTCACCGAACAGCTTCCTCTCAAGGGAACAACGCTTGGGATCTTCTCAGGATTAGGGACCCAGTCGATCACTGGGGCCCAGCCACAGCTCAAATGTTTCAGACCAACATGGCCCCGGAACCAGGAACACCGCCTGGCAAGCACCCCCCGGCCTGGAAGGCCATTTCGCTGGAGCGCCGTAATGTGGTCACCCTAAAGGTGGGTGCCACACTGGAAGAAGACTCCAGACCAATGGCGTCTGTCTCTTAAATACCCTCCCCCAGCATGCACAGCAAGGAAAACACCTCCTGATAGGCTGCTGGGGAAAAGCACCCAAACCTCGACTCCGCTGCTTCCACCTGCCGTCCTGGGGTGGAATCAGGACCCCAGAATGAGCCCACAGTACAGCCAAGCTAAAACAGAGACCCAAATTCAAACAAATCAGCCTGGTAAGAGCTAACTCTCTGACCCCCTCTAAATTTAAATTAGCACCGGTTCTTAGAAGTAACCAGGCGCTACACTTCGATTTCCCTTCTAAAACATTTTTCTTTGTTTTCTTTGTCTGAATTTCTCACTTCCTGTTCCTCCTCGGTAAGCTGTTCTGGCTGACTAATCCCCGCTCGGATGATGGGGGCAAGCTTATTGAGGAGGAACAGGAAGTGAGAAAGTCGGACAAAGAAAAAAAAACATTTTAGAAGGGAAATCAAAGGAAAAGGTAAGTGAACCAACAATGCACTAGCTTAACCACTTCAGCCCCGGACCATATTGCTGGTCAATGACCGGGCCACTTTTTGCAATTCGGCACTGCGTCATTTTAACTGACAATTGCGTGGTCGTGCAACGTGGCTCCCAAACAAAATTGGCGTCCTTTTTTTCCCACAAATAGAGCTTTCTTTTGGTGGTATTTGATCACCTCTGCGGTTTTTATTTTTTGCGCTATAAACAAAAATAGAGCGACAATTTTGAAAAAAAATCTATACTTTTTACTTTTTGCTGTAATAAATATCCCCAGAAATATATAAAAAAACTATTATTTTCCTCAATTTAGGCTGATACATATTCTTCTACATATTTTTCGTTAAAAAAAAAACGCAATAAGCGTTTATTGATTGGTTTGCGCAAAAGTTATAGCCTCTACACAATAGGGCATAGTTTTATGGCATTTTTATTAATATTTTTTTTTTTACTAGTAATGGCGGCGATCAGCGATTTTTATCAGTACTGCGACCTTATGGGGGACACTTCAGGCACTTTTGACACATGTTTGGGACCATTGGCATTTTTATAGCGATCAGTGCTATAAAAATGCATTGATTACTATAAAAATGACACTGGCAGGGAAGGGGTTAACACTAAGGGGCGAGCAAGGGGTTAATTATGTTCCCTGTGTGTGTGTTCTAACTAAAGGGGGGTGGACTGACTTGGGGAAATGGCTGATCACTGTTCATACATTGAATGAACAGACGATCAGGCATTTCTCCCCCTGACAGGACCGGGAGCTGTGTGTTTACACACACAGCTCCCGATTCTCGCTTTGTAACGAGCGATCGCGGGTGATCGCGCCCACCGGGCACACGCGTCGGGACCAGGGGCGACCAGGGGCACGCGCCCCTATTGGCTGATTCGTGAGATGACATAATATTACATGATCTGGCGCAGCCGAGCTGACCTGCCGCCGTAAAACTGCGGTGGTTGGTCGGCAAGCGGTTAAGGGAACCTATTTAGAAAAAAAACTTAACAACCCCTTTAAGTGCAGCATAGTAAGTATTTTATTAGTGTAAAATGTTCAGACATTTGTTACTTCTCACAGAGATCATAGTACTTATTTTCTCTTCAGAAGAACAGTTTATTCAGGCAATATCAATATCAGCATGATATTGCTCAGGTATGACACAATCATACAAATCTGGTAGTTGTGTAGCTTTTGCTTGCAAATGCCTTACACAGATCAGCCCTGCTGTAGCCTCTCATGTTCTCTGCTGCTACAAAGTTACAGTGATATGCTTCTTTTCTTGCCTGCAGAAGACTTGCAATATCATCTCAGCCTAGGCATGTTTTTTTAATGATCATGTAGAAATCTACACCGCAGGGTGCCCACTCCTTTTCATGGCATGGCATGGATTAATAGATTCCAGTCCCCTCCTCCATTCTTATCCACGAAGCAGAAACCTGCACAGTGTGGTACACACTTCATTAGGTAGGTGATGTGACTGCAACTTTTATGCCTAAACTTTGTAGATATGGATTTATACAAAATATTCAAATGTGTTTTACAGTTAGCTTCTCAATATCAGCCTCCTGTAAGCATTGCTTAGTTTTTGTCCCAAAAATTAATTCATTTTGTTAATCCCGAAATTCATTATTAATTTATTTTGCCTTGTTAAAAAATGTATTTGTCCGAAAATCTGAATTATTTAAGGTCGAATCTGTCATTGAAGGCTTATGGTGTCCGCCCAATGTTCTAAGAAGATTTGACGAAGCAGCTAAACTGTACGACGCCGCAATCGTACATTTCCGGTCGAATGTTCCGCCTACAAGCTATAGTGAGTGAGTGAGTGAAAAACTTATATAGCGCAACACATGCGAACTGAATCGCCTCTGGGCGCTGTATGACTAGTAATAATTATATTTATTAACTATTATTGCTAGTCAACCAACATTAGAATTCTTCTATAGCCTATGGGCGGAGCATTTGACCATAAATGTCCGTTTGTGGCGATTGTAATGTCTCTATAATGTCTAATATTTTCTCTCTGTGTTGAATAATCTTGGACTAATAGAGTTAGGTTAGGCACATTCGACCACAGGTTCAATAGACACGGATCAATATTGTCACCGTCATGTCGAATCTTCTATCTATATAGAACTGTTGTCGCAACGAAACTAAAATAAAGCATTTTTTATGTCGGATATTTCGGATTTCGGATTCTGCGCATTCGTTATCGTTTGTTAAAAACGAACGTGAAAATCACAGAAATTTGGACCAAAATGCATTTGGACTAAAACGAATGCACATGTCTATAAAGTAGTGGAAAATAGCATCTACAGTCTAAGCCTCCTTTATATAAGTACTTAGGTACAGGCATCCTTTGAAACAATGGGATTGGGAATATTAAAGGAGTTGTAAAGGAACATTTTTTTTTTTGCTGAAATGACTGTTTACAGGGTATGGAGACATAATAGTTAACTGATTCCTTTTAAAATTTATTAAAAATAGATAAAAATCAATCATATAATGTACCTCTAGTTTCGTTTTTGCATCTAGTTTCGTTTTTGCATGTTATCCTGCCTCTGTGCTAGACAGAGCCATAGAGCAGTGATGGTTTGGAAAATGAAACTAGAATCTCCCAGGACTGTGGTCATCAGGAAACAGACAACCAGGAAGTGTCCAGAACAGAGAAGGATTACAGCAACATCATAGCAAAAACGAACAATGAGGACATGAAACCAGGACCGCAGTAAGGTAAAGAAAAAAAATCCCTTTAGTGACCCTTCAAAGGTAATGTTTTTCATTTGCAAGAACAATTTGTATTATTTATTTTTTTGTTTACATTGCCTTATACTTTATTGGGTGTTCAAAGTGAACATAACACATCTTTTTAATGTTTTTACAAAGTTCAGTGAACATTCACTTTGCAATGTGAACAGACTCTATTTTGTTAGTAAATAAACACCACTGTCTTAATCCAGGAGCAGCATAACTGATATTTTTTTAAGCATTCCTGAACAAGTAAATGGCAGGAGAGCTTTACATTTAATCTATCAGTTATTTTTAAGTAACATGTCAAATTTTGGATTAAATTGTCCGTTAATTAAATGCATACAGTAGTATTTCTCTGATGGTTAACTCCCCAACTAGAGCAAAATTATGTCTATGGACTTGGAAGAAATGCATACACAGCACAAACTATGTGTTTTGGGATTACCATTATGTACAAGTGAACTAAATTTCCATGAATTTTTACACATAAGCATCTTGCTTAAAGGAATCCAAAATAAATTACTTCATCATCTTGGCTGCCCAAGTGTTCTATCCCACAGTATATTTATCCACAGCGTTATTAATCTAGAGAAACACTGCACCTGTGCAGTGAAGTAATGTTTTATTTGTTGGTTTTGAGCCAGAACGGAAAACAGTGTGACCTTGTCGATCGAGATGTGCTACATATGTATGTGTTTTTATGGGGTGATTTTAAAATGTAATTATGGAGGTATGCAGGTATGGTGTAATTTACAGATACTAAATATATAAAAAATCAGCTACATAATTATTAACATATGTAGGGCAATGAGTCACCTTGGTGCTGCCTAAAAACCAAATCTGTCAGGTATTCAACTATGATGATATAATACATATGTCTGCAGTTTATGGTAAAATGGAAAATATATTCAGTTATTTTTAGCTTATGCCTAGTTTAAACTACTTTAGGATTAGTCAGAAACAAATCCATGAGTAGGTTCATGGTGTTTGTAGACATAGCAAGATAACCAAGGGGTCATATATAGGCATGTGCATTTCGTTTTGTTCCGAATCGAAATTCGGATGAATTTTTCATTATTCGGACATTCGGATGCATACGAATTCCCGAATTGCAATATTAATAAATTTACCGAATCCAAACGAACGTTTTCGATTCCGAATCGAAAACCCGCGGACGAAATTCGATCGAAATTCAAAAAAAAAAAAAATTAAATTTTCGAATCGAATTCGAAAACAAATTCTGTTCGAAAATAGACTATTTGTTTTCGAATCCGGTCGAAATATTTTCGAATTCGATCGGATTTTTCAAAATTCGGTCGAAAACTAACGAATTCCGAAAACGGTCGAAATATTTTCGAATTCGACCGGATTTTTCGAAATTCCGAAAACGAATTTAACACATGTAACGAATCTAACCTAACGAAATTAATTAAATAACGAATTAAAACAAAACGAAACAAAACGAATTTTTACCTTTTGCACATGCCTAGTCATATACATCCTTGGATAAAAATTAAAGGAGTACATAATAAAGTAGATGTAAACTCTAAATTATATTTATATTATAAGTGTCACTCTCGTAAAGTGTCAAAAAACTAAATAATTATAAGAATAAAAAGAAAACCAGGATGTGGTTATGGGTAATAAAAAGAAAAACAAGAAGAAAACAGTCAATAATTACCCAATGCTAGGATGCTGCAGCATTAATGGTAAAATGTACCCTAGTGCTAAACTCTTCTGGTGTTTAAAGCGGATGTGCCACGGGAACAAAATATTAAAAGTCAGCAGCTACAAATACTGCAGCTGCTGACTTTTAATATTAGGACACTTACCTGTCCTGGAGTCCAGCGCCGATCGCAGCAGAGCACGAGCGATCGCTCGTCACTCTGCTGCTCCCCCCGCCATCCACGCTGAGGGAACCAGGAAGTGAAGCGCTGCGGCTTCACTGCCCGGTTCCCTACGGCGCATGCGCGAGTCGCGCTGCGCCCGCCGATTGGCTCACACGCTGTGTGCTGGGAGCCGAGTGTTCCCAGCACACAACGGGCGACAGACGGGATGTGACGGAATGCCCGTCTTTCGCCCGTATCGTGTGGCCGGAAGTGGGTGCAAATACCTGTCTTTAGACAGGTGTCTGCACCCCCCTCCCCCCTGAAAGGTGTCAAAAGTGACACCGGAGGGGGGGAGGGTTCCGATCAGCGGGACTCCACTTTAGGGTGGAGGACCGCTTTAAGTGATAATGCTTTTCTTCTATGAACCGGACTATATAGGAGGAATCCCATATCATTGCGTGGACCTAAATGACATTTAGCCTGCTAAAGCACTGTGTACCCTAAGCAATTGCAATTTTAAAAATAAAATACTTGTTTTAACCTTTTTCATGATTCTGGAAACATGCTTGTGATCCAAAGCACTTGTATATTAACCACTTAAGCCCCGGACCATATTGCTGCCTAAAGACCCAAGGGGTTTTTACAGTTCGGGACTGCGTCGCTTTAACAGACAATTGCGCGGTCGTGCGACGTGGCTCCCAAACAAAATTGGCGTCCTTTTTTCCCCACAAATAGAGCTTTATTTTGGTGGTATTTGATCACCTCTGCGGTTTTTATTTTTTGCGCTATAAACAAAAATAGAGCGACAATTTTGAAAAAAAATGCAATATTTTTTACTTTTTGCTGTAATAAATATCCCCCAAAAACATATATAAATTATTTTTTTTTCCTCAGTTTAGGCCGATACGTATTCTTCTACCTATTTTTGGTAAAAAAATCGCAATAATCGTTTATCGGTTGGTTTGCGCAAAATTTATAGCGTTTACAAAATAGGGGATAGTTTTTTTGCATTTTTATCTTTTTTATTTTTTTTACTACTAATGGCGGCGATCAGCGATTTTTTTCGTGACTGCGACATTATGGCGGACACTTCGGACAATTTTGACACATTTTTGGGACCATTGTCATTTTCACAGCAAAAAATGCATTTAAATTGCATTCTTTATTGTGAAAATTACAGTTGCAGTTTGGGAGTTAAACACAGGGGGCGCTGTAACATTTAGGGATCACCTAGTGTGTGTTTACTAGTGTAGGGGGGTGTGGCTGTAGGAATGACATCATTGATCGGGTCTTCCCTATAAAGGGAATCACCCGATCGATGCGCCACCACAGTGAAGCACGGGGAAGCCGTGTTTACACACGGCTCTCCCCGTTCTTCAGCTCCGGGGAGCGATCGCGACGGAGCGGCTATAAACAAATAGCCGCGCCGTCGTCCCGGATCGCTCCCCGAGGGGACCCGACCGCCGCAAGTCGCAGGGGGTGTCCCGATCGGACCCCCCACCCACGTCTAGGCAGGGACGTACAGGTACGCCAATGTGCCTGTACGTGCCATTCTGCCGACGTATATGTACATGCGGCGGTCGGGAAGGGGTTAAAGCAAATTTCCCCATAAGAAATAATGGAAACTCTGATGATTCGTTCCACAACCATTTATTCATAGGTCCTTCAGTTTATAATCCATATAAAAAGATTACAGCAATGTGATAGGTTGTGTAACCATAAAATGTCCATTCACAAACGGGAGCCCCCCCCAAGGGGATTAGAAGCAAAATCCAGCAGGAGCTACAGAGTATAAAAGAGAAGAGAGTCACCTCTAAGTGTAGCGATATGGTTACATTTAATGAAGGTACAACATTTAGCAACTCACATTTCGAAAAAGCAAATTTTGCAGGCATCTGGGTTAAAGCGGTCCACATAGACCATCCTCCGCACTGCCAGTTCTCACCGTTGTCAGTCTGCAATCATGACCGGGAAGACTACCCTGAAGATAGCTTGAAGCACTAGTGGAGTGCAGCATGGACGGGATGACATCAATGGTGGCGAGGACGAGGAGGATGGTCTATGTGGACAGCTTTTCCCCGGATGCCTGCACACTTAGATGTGCCTGTTTTATTCATCAACCATGTGAGTTGCTAAATGTTGTACCTCCATTAAATGTAGCCATATTGACTACATTTAGAGGCATCTCTCTCCTCTTTTATACTCAGTTGTGACGTGATGCTACTTGTATATCAAGACATCTCTTGTATACCAAGTCAAAATGTATTTAAAAATGTTGCTTGTCTTGCAAAGTGCTATAAAACCAAGTTACTCTTAAACCAAGGTTTTACTGTAAATATATGCCCTTCCTTCAGGGGTTTTCTGGTAGTGGCAGCAGTGAATCATGCTTGCCTAATTTGTGCTAAAGCAGCTGATGGTAGTCTTCATCTGAAGTCCATAACAGAGGGTGACAGCCATGGACATACATTAACATGCTAAAGCTTGTACATTTTAAATATGAAATTTTATGGATTGCGTTTACATATGCTTTACACTTATGGCCTTGCATTGCATGTATGGCAGTGGAGCTTGGTTCGATTGACGTCACCGCGTAAATCTGAAATTTCAAACAGTTTTGACACCTCTGAAGTCATCTCATCCAGCACTGCATGAGCTGTTCGAAAGCACCCAGTAAACCTAGCCATACGGCATATCCAGTAGAGCAGGGGTGCCCAACCTTTTGAAGAGCGAGGGCCACTTAAGCAACTTGGTAACCAGTCGTGGGCCACAATGAGCGGAGTGGGCGGGTGACAGGTCACATCTACTCTATAGGCCATCTGAACCGCCCAGATTGAAGGGGACGAATTCTATTCTGTTTTTCGGATTGGAGGTAGGCGGACGTAAACGGACATCTGACGCTCTATAGAGGTGAATTGAGGGTCCCATTTGGTTGGGCTGACCGTGTGAAAAGAGCCTAAGACTGCTTTCACACCGATGTGCTGCGGTTTAACCACACCGCGGGTGCAGCGTAGTGGACCTGTGTCTATACTGCGGGTTAGCTGAACTTTGCCATAGACTCCACCTGTGGCAAAAGCCAGCGCTGTAGAGGATACATCGGCTTATGGGGCTCCGCAGCTGCTTTCTTCCTCTACCACCAACTTAATTTACAACACTGATGCTGCGGTATGGCGGGTCTGCAACCTGGGCTTGCCATCCCGCCATTTCAGAGCAGGAGGTCGAGGGCCACATCAGAGAGCTCCGCAGGCCACATGTGGCTCCCGGCAACTGGTTGGCCACCCCTGCAGTAGAGGTAGTCCAAACAGAGCATATTAGTTCACTTTCGGATTCAATACTGTCATTCTCTGGCAGTGCTGGCCGGGGATGAAGCTCATCAAGAAAGATCTGTGCTTGATCAGCTTAAATTAGGTACATAGGTGAAATTTTGGGTCTAATAGACCCCTGATACCTCCTTTAAAAGGGACCTGCCTCCAGCCATATGCTAATATATTGGTGGCTATTGGATCCTTAGGTGATAGCAATAATAAAATAAAAATGTAAAAAATTAAAGCCCCCTGCCCCCACGTGAATGCACATACATATTTAAACACATACGTCAGGTACAGCTACATAAAAAAAATTACAACTAAGCTACATATGTTGCATATTACTGCACCCACAGGGAGAGAGAGCAATACATTTGGACCATCATTCATATATAACTCTCTCTCCAATGAATTGGAAAAGGTTTTAAAACATCACCTATGGATAATATTTTGTTGCATTTCCAGCAATTTTAATACCTCAAATGTATCTATTTACTCAAGGCAATCAAATTTTTTATAATTTACCAAAACCAGGTAATGTATTGTGTTTGTGTATCCTAATATTAACCACTTCAGCTCCGGAAGGTTTTTCCCCTTCATGACCAGGCCATTTTTGCTATTTAGCACTGCGCTACTTTAACTGGTAAACACAAATAGAGCTTTCTTTTGGTGGTATTTGATCACCACTGGGTTTTTTATTTTTTGCTAAATAATTTAAATAAAGACACATTTGACGCATTTGATAAGTAGTTGCATAGATATCATGTGAAATTAATTAAAACTACTGCCATTTTATTCTAGAGAGTCCCTACTTTTAAAAAATATATAAAGTTTTGGTGTTTTTAGCTTCAGACCTAAAATGTGCATTTAACAGCAACAATGGCAGCACATAGGTTAAAAAGCCTTCAGTGTTATATTTCTTTTATTTTTTAAGATCATTCTCCACACACTTTCAATCTTTCCTTAACTGCAGCCTTTTCTGTACACATATTGGCTACTGATACCACTGTTTGCTTACTTATCTTATGCCCTATAGACTCTATATAGAAAATATACTGAATGCAAATATTTTGCTATGCTGCTTACAAGTAATATTGGAAATACCATGAAGTGAGAAAGAAATGATTTTCTATGATAATATGCAAAAGTATGATTATGCTAATATATGAAATCATAGATTATTTCAGGCAAATGTCAAACAGAATTGTTTCTTGTTAATGCAGTTGTTTCATTACATTGATACATCCTGTATTAATACTGCATTTCTCTGCAGTCTAAATGTACTCTTTGCAAAAGTGTATTTTAAAATTGGCATTTTAATTTTCTTCTAGGAAAATGTAATCATATGCTTTTGAGTGATGTTTTCAAATGCTCACAAAAAAGGTCCGGAATGATGGTTATTTTTATGGATGTGCAAATTATTATACAGGCTGTTGGCAATGCAGGCAGTGCCTTCACATACATTAATGACTTTCTATGAATCTGCAAAGAAGATAGGTTAGTATTTGCATTCTATTTGATAGAGAATTGAAAGGGAAGTGTGCAGTCATACACAAGCATCAGATCAAAGCGAACATATAACTTCTTAATTTCTGCTCAGTGCGTTGTAGATGATAAGAGAATAGTTTAACTTTCTTTTCATGCAGGACGACTTTACTGACAGAATCCACATATTCTACCATCATATTTTTTTTTTAATGTTTTTTTCCCTTGAAGTTTGTTGGTGTTAACCACATGAATAAATTTAATTTCCTATCCTCTCATGTAATACTGAATGGAGTTAAAGGTCAGTCATCTGCAATCATAGTGGCCATATACGCACGTTGTAGAAAAACAGGATAAAAAAACTTGTTCAGCCATGTCAAGAATGTGTGTGTGTGTGTATGTGTATATATATATATATATATATATATATATATATATATATATATATATATATATATATATATATACATATATATATATATATATATATATATACATACATATATATATATATATATATATATATATATATATATATACATACATATATATATATATATATATATATATATATATATATATATATATATATATATATATATATATATATATATATAGCTATAGATATATATCTATTAGACATGTGCACACTGAAATATTTTGTTTCGGAATTTTGTTTTCGTCCGTAAAATACATTTATTTAGTTACTCCCGAAATTTGTTTTTATTCATTTTATTTCTTCTTTATAAATTGCATTTGTCCGAAAATCTGAATGAATTAAGGTTGAATTTGTCATTGAAGGCTTATGATGTCTGTCGAATGTTCAAAAAAGATTCGACAGCGCAGCGAAACTGTATGACACTCGTACATTTTCCGTCGAATGTTCCGCCTACAAGCTACAGTAGAATTCTAATGTTGTATGACTAGTAATAATTATATTTATTAATTATTATTACTAGTCAACCAACATTAGAATTCTTCTATAGCCTATGGGCCGAGTATTGGCCCGGAAATGTACGATTGTGGCGTTGTACAGTTTAGCTGCTCCGTCGAATCTTCTTAGAACTTTCGACAGACACCATAAGCCTTCAATGACAGATTCGACGTTTGTCATTTGACAATGTTTTTCGATGCTTTGTCGAATCTTCTTCGTTCTTGTTAAATTGTCAAGTTAGTTCTAGCTATTTTACTGCTCCTCCTCTTTGGTTACAATCAGCCAATAACATTCATCATCATCATTATTTTTATTTTACTTCCACCCAATTCCAGCAGCGATCTTTTCTCTCTATGTCGAATCTTTTCTCTCTATAATGTCGAATCTTTTCTCTCTATAATGTCAAATCTTTTCTCTCTATGTAGAATATTCTTGGACTAATAGAGTTAAGGTTAGGCACATTCGACCATAGGTTTGATAGACACAGATTGTTATTGTCGTGTCATGTCGAATCTCCTATCTATATCTAACTGTTGTTGCAACAAAAACGAAAATATAGAATTTGTTTATGTCGGATCTTTCGTTTTCCGTATTCTGTGCATTAGTTTTCGTTTGTTAAAACGATAATGAAAATACCTGAAATTCGGACGAAAATGCATTCGGACGAAAACAAATGCACATGTCTAATATCTATATATATATTCTACTATACCTTAATGTATGAGAATATCAGAAGTTACAGTGTGGAGATATTACCGTTCTCCATTCAGTGTGGGGTCATACATGTGTGGAGCCATGGTGGTTGCTACTCAGATCCAATCTAACCTTGTGCACAATTTGTGCCACACAAGCTGCAACCACTCTTCATTACCTTTTGAGGTAAGGTGACGTTAATGTAAAATATAACATCCTAATATTATACCTTAAGCTAGTTAAAGTGCTTGTAAACCTCAGTCATGGAATCTGAGAAAAGCACAAATATCTGTATTGTTTATTTATCTCTTTAAAGCCCTAAGGCCGGCCATACAAGGATCGAATCTTGTCCCGTTCCTGATTCAAACCATTAATGGGTAGGCTGAATATACCAAGTTGATTGATTAATCAACTAGCCTGCTGGATTCGCTTGTGATTATGACAAGCAGCTGCTATAGCCGCTAGCGATAATCACTGTCTCTGACAGAGGCTTCTTACCACGTGATCAGCTGTGACCAATCACAGCTGATCATCACGTGAACCAGGAAGTGCCGGTAAACTGCATTTCTCCGTTCACGCTGACAGGGAGAGCCGATCGGCGGCTCTCCCTGTCAGAGGAGGGTCTATGCTGATAATCAGCACAGCCCCCTCAGATGTGCCACAACACCTTTTAAAATGTGCCCATAATTATACATTTTGATATACTAATGTTAAGTTTGTTGTGTGTTTGAAGTGTTGTTAAATTGAAAAACTTTGTATAAAAAAGTATAAGTGAAAATGTGCCTATAAGCTGTCAGTCAGTGCCCTATAAAAACACAGCTCACAGTCCCCATAACAGTGCCAATCAGTGCCCATATTAGTTATAATCAGTGCCCACCACAGTGCAGTCAGTGCCCATCTCAGTACCTCATCATCCGTGCTGCCCATCAGTGCCACCTGTCAGTGCCAATCAGTACCGCCTGTCAGTGCCCATCACAGCTGCCTATCAGTGCCACCTATCAGTGCTGCACATCAGTGCCGCCTATCAGTTCCCATCAATTCTACATATCAGTGCATCCTCATAAGTGCCTTATCAGTGCCACCTTATTAGTGCCAACTCACCAGTGCCACCTCATCAGTGCCCATCAGTGTCACCTCATCAGTGCCCGTCAGTGAAGGAGAAAACAAAATGTGGGGGCGTGGTCTGCCGGCGCTGAAGATGGCTGCTTAGTCCTTTCGCTCGTCTGTCAGGGGAGAGCACCAGAGCGAACAGGACCCGATTCAGCCAACCACTTCCAGCACAAAGAGCCTCCAGAGACCCAGCGCGCGGACCGGAGCTATGTCTGGCAAGCGGAAACCGGAGCGACACCCGCAAAAGCTCACGGCCTTCTTTCAGTACCCGGCCCAGGTCAGTCAGAGACAAGATGGCGCCTCCAGGAGCGCGCGGTCCGAGGCTTACTCGGATCTCCCGGATGCAGAACCAGCTGCCCAGGACCCTGCTAGAGCTGCCTCGCCACCAGTACTCAAAACGGGGGAGAATCCGATCACGGGGAGCCCGGCCAAAGCGCGGATGCGCACCGATCCAGGCCCGCCGCGGACGTCCTCACAAATCGAGGCCCCGACTTGCGGCCTACTACCGGCGAATCAGGCCCTGAAATCCTTGATGGCCTCATTCCCTACCACAGGACAGCCAGTGGTTGACACCACATTGAAAGACATGTTGCTGTCCCTCCAGAACTCCCTGATGACAGACCTATCCACCGTTTTTACCAAAATCAACACTGAATTGCATGTTATGGATGACAGAGTGGCACACTTGGAGGATAGTATGGAGGAATGCACGACCACCGTAAATGAACTAGTTGACTCTTATGATGACATGAAAGAGGAGCAGAAGTGGATGAGGGCCAAGCTGGCCGATTTAGAAGACCGCTCCAGGCGCAATAACCTAAAACTCAGGGGGGTCCCGGAATCCATTTTACCCACAGATCTTCCCAGGTACGCAAAAGAACTTATGCACTTGATCCTGCCGGACGCATCGCCTAGAGACCTCATAATTGATAGAATTCACCGCATTGCCAAACCTTCGCATCTGGCGGCCTCAGTCCCTAGGGACGTACTGATGAGAGTTCACTTTTTTCACGTTAAAGAACAATTGCTGATGACCGTCAGAGGAAGACCACCTCTACAAGCCCCGTTTGAGGGAGTACTACTTTTCCCTGATCTCTCAAAATACACTCTGCAACTCAGGAGACAGCTCAATCCAATTACTAAGGGCCTTAACAACAGCAAGATCCAATATAAATGGCGCTACCCTACTACCTTGCTCATTGTGAGAAATGGCACCTCACACGTGATACAGGATCTACAGAAGGGGATGCAACTGCTCCACTCCTGGGGAATCGTCCCTGACCCACCTCAGGATTCATCGCCTCCGAAAGAACAACGTGGATCCAGGTCTGTAAGGCGCAACCCAGATAGTCGCAGCGGAGGATCGGATCCGATGACCTGAAGGGCAAGGGTTCCTGTAAAGTTATCTACGAGACAGAAGCTCTCCCCGGCACTCAACTCTCTACTTGTTTTTGTTCCTTTTATCTTCCGTTGACTTAATTCAGCTACTGTATGACATTCGTTACCCCCCAGTAGTGGTTTAGTTGGGGTCCCAGACCCTCTACTCCATTGTTCAATACCTTGGCGGTACCTCCGCCGTTAAGTTTGCGCTAATTGTTCGCATCCAGTTTTTTTTGCTTGTATAACTACGGCTACCTGACTTACTATTGCAGTGAACCAGTCACCAGTGCAGGGCTCTGCACGAAAAGGAACTTCGCCCGACTTCACCTTCGCAGAAATCTACGTACCACTACAGTGGGCAGCCGCGTCCGTACCTCGAAACCGTAAGTGACTTTCACATCCACCTTCTACACAAACACGGGCCCCAATGGCAACTACAATCTTGTCCCTCAACGCTAATGGCCTGAATCACCCGGCAAAGAGACATTCGCTATGGAAAACTGCATTAGACTTAAAATGTGACATACTATGTGTACAGGAAACACACTTCCTCTCTGCTGGGGCACCTGCCTGTACCAACAGGCATTTTCCCCATGTCTTCTCGACCCCCTTTGTCTCCAAAGCAAGAGGGGTGCTCATAGCAATAAGGGACTCAGTCAAGTTCGTCTTGCACCACGCTGAAACAGACCCGGAAGGTCGCTATCTGGTACTAGTATGTAAAGTGAATGATGTAGATTACACACTGGTCAATGTATACGCCCCCAACGTCAAACAGATCCGATTCCTCCGAAAAGTAATGAAACTCGTTCACTCCGTGAAACGAGGTAGTCTCATTATGTGTGGTGATTTCAATCTAGTCCCTGAAGTCCATTTAGACTCCACCACTCCTACTGAGAGAAGGGAATCCCCTTTGAAACCATTTATCAATTCTTATGATCTGTTTGATGTATGGAGGTGCTGTCATGGGTCGGAACGTGACTACACATATTTCTCTCCCCTCCACAAAACGTATTCACGTATCGACTTGTTTCTCACCGACAAATGGTTTCTACAATCTGTCAGCGCATCTGTAATCCACACCACGACCTGGTCGGACCATGTCCCCATTACCATCACCATTGCTAAACCACACGCCATACGGCCTACGTATGTCTGGCGAGCAAACAACTATATAGTACAACATCCCTCTTTCTCACCGAAAATTTCAGACCACTTAACGGAATACTTTGATTCCAATACAGGCTCTGTGTCCGATCCAGGCGTGGTGTGGAATGCGCATAAGGCGTTCATTAGGGGGATTCTGATACAGATGAGCTCAGCCCATAAAAAGAACAGGACATTAAAAATCGACAATCTTACCTCCCAAATAGACGCTCTCGAGCGTCTCAACAAATCCAACCCAGACACGACTAGGGCTGCCAACATACTCTCCCTGAGACAAGAACTGAGACTCCTTCTTTTGCACTCCTATGAACACACACAAAGGAAATTGAAAGCCTTTTCATACTCCACTTCAAACAAGGCTGGTAAGGTTATGGCACAACGCATCAAAGGTAGGAGGGCTAAAAATCGGATAGACCATCTCTTTCACCCACACACTAAAGCACATCTCAAAAACCCACAGGCGATCGCAGACGCGTTTAGCACATACTATGGAGATCTATATAACCTGTGCAATGACCGTGACACTCACCAACCGTCTCCAACTGACATAGACCAATTTCTCAACCACATACGCCTCCCGTCCATCTCTGCTGACCAACTGGATAAGCTGAATGAACCTTTCATGAGCCCGGAAATCATTGCGACCATCAACTCCCCACCAATGGGTAAATCCCCCGGCCCAGACGGGCTCACGGGAGAATACTTCAAACAATTTGCCCCTCAACTCGCGCCCACCCTCACCGCAATGTTCAACAATGCGGCGACCTTTTCCACATTCCCTAAGGAATCCCTACAGGCACTGGTTGTCACCCTGCCCAAACCGGGAAAAGACCCCACGACACCCCAAAACTTCCGTCCGATATCACTCCTCAATCTCGACCTCAAAATATATGCGAAAATGATTGCTACTAGGCTTCTAAATATCATGCCCACACTGATCCACAAGGACCAATCGGGGTTCACGACCGGACGGCAAGCGTTGGACGCAACACGTCGAGTAATAGATATTCTACATTACGCCGAATCCAGCGGAACGCCTTCTCTGCTCCTGGCTCTGGATGCAGAGAAGGCGTTCGATAGAATCCACTGGGGCTACCTACGAAGTGTTCTCCAAAAATTTGGGTTCCAAGGCAACATACTAAACGCCTTACTCGCTCTTTATACGTTTCCGTCGGCACGTGTGTTCTCGGCGGACATGCTCTCCCAACCATTCGACATAACTAACGGCACCAGGCAAGGCTGCCCGCTTTCACCATTGATTTTCAACCTCCTTATAGAACCTCTCGCAGAACACATTAGGCAAAACCAGTACATCTCTGGATTCCAGATAGGGCCCGACTCCCACAAAATAAGCCTGTTCGCGGATGACGTCATCCTTATGTTGACTGACCCGACGACATCACTCCCAGAAACGCAAAAAACCCTCAAGTGGTTCAGTGAGGTGTCCTACTACAAAGTTAACGCCAACAAGTCCTATATACTAGACTTAGGTCTTGATGCCACTACCAGGAACCTGCTACAAACACAATTCCCCTACATTTGGGCGGACCATGAGATATCTTACCTGAGTGTCCAAATACCGACCTCCACCAAACACTTATTTAAAAGCAACTTCAAACCTTTCCTCGAAACACTACAGAAAGACACTACTAACTTGGCCAAACATGAATTCTCGTGGTCTGGCAAGCTCGCAGCATTCAAAATGATGCACTTGCCCCAATTACTGTACCTATTCCGGACTCTCCCCATCCCCCTCCCGGCGTCATATTTCCACTCCCTGCAGACTATCCTGAACAGGTTGCTATGGCGGGGCAAGAAACCCCGTTGTGCGCGACATCTTCTCACTAAACATAGATCCGCAGGGGGAGCGGGGTCCATAGATTTTAGAGAATACTACTGGGCATCGATTCTTACTCAACTCAGGGATTGGTTCCAGCCGCGCCCACTTACTCTGTGGGGTCGGCTGGAATCATCACTGATCAAACGCGCCAATCTACGCGACTGGGTCCTGGGGGTCCCACACGGCACGCTTGTCCCTAATTCTCTCCCACCCACGATGAAAGCATCGGCGCTGGCCTGGAAATTCCTCGTACACATCGGTGAAACTCACCCACGACCGTTCCGCCCTCCTATACCTTTGACTAGCCTAACACATTGCACTACAGACCTACAGCTGACACGCTGGACAGCCATGGGCATCTACCACATCCAAGATATATTCAGAGGAGACACACTTCTCACGTTCCCTCAATTGCAAGAAAAATATCAACTTAACCCATCGGAGCTATACACCTACATCAGAATCAAACATTGTTTATCACAAACACCTAAGCCACTATACGCTATACCTTCCAAAGTGTGGCCGTTCTTGACTGATCACCTCACGAGAAAGAAAGGGATCTCCCTCTTCTATAACATATTTTTCCAAAGCCAAACAACATGACCAATGGGACACGGACACAGGCCAAAAAATCACTGAGGATCAATGGCACTCTGCTCTCAGATCCATTCACAAAGCTACTCGTAATACGGGGCTTTGGGAACTCACCCTTAAAATCTCCCTACGGTGGTACCTCACGCCAGCTAAAATAGCTAAATTTGGAGGGAACACCTCCGATACCTGCTGGAGGTGCGCCAAATCTAAAGGCGATATTTTGCATATACTGTGGTCGTGTCAGACCATTAGCAAGTATTGGTCCGCTGTCTTCCACATCCTGTCAGATATTATTGGGAGTTCTATACTACCATCTCCAGCTCTGGCGCTACTGAATGTGGACCTAGACTTGATCCCTACTGACCTAAGACTGGTAACCACCAACATTTTACTGGCTGCTAGGCTGAGCCTAACGAGACTGTGGAAGTCCACAGACTCCCCGACGATAGAAAGTACTTTAGACCTGGTGAATCTGCATTACAACTACGAAATGACATTGGCCTCTAGCAAAGGGCGCCTCAGGGAAGCTCATGAGTCGTGGCGCGCATGGACAGAGTGGTCTAGAGTAGCAAGATTTCTGTGAACTCGGTGGCCGCAGGGCTACTCGGGTTAACAATGATCTAATTTCAACGTTAACTTGCTTGCCTGTACTGCTTTATCTATGTACCTTGCTCACTGTTTTTGTGTATTGCATACACACTCTTGACGAAAAACTGGTATATACTCTAATCTGTATGTCTGTTCATATGAAAATCTAAATAAAAACTATTGCTTAAAAAAAGAGAAAACAAAATGTTATAACCGAACGGAGCATTTCTTTGTTTGTTTAGCAAAAAATAAAAACCGCAGAGGTAATCAAATACCACCAATAGAAAGCTCTATTTGTGGGAACAAAATGATAAAAAATTTGTTTGGGTACAGTGTAGCATGACCGTGCAATTGTCATCCAAAGTGCGACAGAACTGAAAATTGTCCTGGTGGGAAGGGGTGAAAGTGCCTGGTATTGAAGTGGTTAATGGTGCATGAGTGACATAATCAATCAGAGGTTGAAAAAAGACACAAGTCCATCAAGTCCAACCTATGTATGTGATTATATGTCAGTATAACATTGTATATCCCTGTATGTTGTGGTCGTTCAGGTGCTTATCTAATACTTTTTTTAAACTATATATGATCCCCGCTGAAACCACCACCTGTGGAAGGGAAGTCCACATCTTTGCCACTCTGAGGCCCCGTACACATGACCGAGGAACTCGTCGTAAATGAAACATTGTTTTCCTCGACGAGTTCCTTGTCAGGCTTGTGAGAAACTTGACAAGCTTTCTTTGCGTACACACTGTCAAGACCAAATCTCCTCGTTCTCAAACGTGGTGACGTACAACACATTCGACGGCAGGGGAAGTTCGATTCCACTGGCACAACCCTTGGGGCTGCTTTTGCTAATCTCATGTTACTGCATGTTAAGTAAAAGTTTGTTAAGATACAATTTGCACTTTTCAGACTGTTACAGCGTGACAAATGTGCTATCTCCATTATAAACGCTACTTTTACCGAAGGTGCGCTCCCGTCTCATACTTTATTCTGAGCATGCTCGGGTTTCTTGGCATACACACGAACGTGTTTCTCGTCGAAAACCAGCCCGACGAGGAACACGACAAGGAAATTGAGACTCCCGTCGAGGAAAAAGAGAACTTATTTATCGTTGTGATCCTCCACATTTTCCTCGATGAAAAACATACACACGACCGTTTTCCTCGGCAAAAAAGCTCTGCCACCAAGTTTCTTGGTGGATTCTGTCGAGGAAAATCCTCTACACAGTTTAAGGTTAAACCTCCTTACTTCTACCGACCGGTCGCATACTGTCCCCTTTTTGGGTGTTCTGAGATTGCAAATAGGACTTGTTACTATACTTATCTCAGGTTTATGTGCTTTAGTCAACCTACCACTAATGCCCACCAATACCACCCTCTGGAATATGTTCCGCGCTGACTATCTCTACCTCTGAACCCTCCCCCGTCACCTAGTTTAGGAAGTATTTTGACAGATTTGGAAATATGACAGGAAGTGGGTGAAAATCGATCCCACCTTTGACAGTTTTCACCAAAACAGAGTGCCCTATAGGAGGATTTCCCCTTGCTTCCTGTTTTTTTCCCCCTTACTTTGACATAAATTTACAGAACCCCATCCCCCAGAAATAGGGTTGATATAGTTAAACCCTTCCCTGCTCTATCCATAAGTAGAAATAATATCTTAATAAGTGTAGCACTTTGGTATTCTTACTTGATTGGAGTGGTTCTTCACTGTATCTTTATACTAATGAAACTGGGCATGAATATGTAAGTGCTCTACAAAATTGTTTCCTAATCTATGAGAAATGTCTGATGCCTAGGACTAGATTTAGAATAGTCTGCTTATTAAGTAAGTTAGTAAGTTGTGATACACATGCATTCAGTCTTGCAAACAAGATTTACAATTGGTAAAATAAACTGTCATCTAAAGTACAATAAAAGCAACTTGACGATTCAATTAAAAACATATAATGCATGTGTTGTGAAATACTGTACGGCATATTATTCGTAATCCTAAATGATGTCTAAGCAGCATAAGATTTAACCTCAAACAAACTAAAAATTATGATTACGTTAATCCTAAAGGCATAATGAGTTTGACATTTGCAGTTGGCATTTTATAAGGTTAGTCACTGACACTTGTTATTGAACCAATAAAAAGAACTCAAAATTAGCTCTACATTTAAATATCATTAATTATTATTTACCAGTCAACAGCCCCTGGATTTAGAGCATTTCTATTGAAACCACTCAAAGCTAATTACAAACTGCATGTTAATTAGATAACTACTTTTTAAGCCCTATATCTTGTATATACCGTATATTGAGTCTGCCCCAATTTATATATATATATATATATATATATATATATATATATATATATATATATATATATATATATATATATATATATATATATATATATACACATACATACACACTGTATATACAGTGTGTGTGTGTATATATATATATATATATATATATATATATATATATATATATATATGCACACACACAGTGCCTTGAAAACGTATTCATACCCCTTGACATTTTCTACATCTTGTCGTGTTACAACCAAAAACATAAATATATTTTATTGGGATTTTATATGATTGACCAACACAAAGTGCCACATAATTGTGAAGTGGAAGGAAAATGAGAAATGACTATCAAAATATTTTACAAAAAAATATGTGAAAAGTGTGACGTGCATTTGTATTCACCCCCATTGAGTCAATACTTTGTAAACCCACCTTTTGCTGCAATTACAGCTGCAAGTCTTTTTGGAGATGTCTCTACCAGCTTTGCACATCTAGAGAGTGCCATTTTTGCCCATTCTTTTTTGAAAAATAGCTCAAGCTCTGTCAGATTGGGGAGTGTCTCTAAACAGCAATTTTCAAGTCTTGCCACAGATTCTCAATTGGATTGAGGTCTGGACATTGACTGGACCATTCTAACACATGAGCATGCTTTGATCTAAACCATTCCATTGTAGCTCTGGCTGTATGTTTAGGGTCATTGTCCTGCTGGAAGGTGAACCTCCGCCTCAGCATGGGCATCCGCTCCATAGGGCAAGGGGGGGCAATTGACCCCCCCTGGAAAATCAAGAAGGTGTTGAAGAGTCTAGTGGCCGCGGGTTGTCTGAGCGGTCTTGGCCCGGATGTTACACAGGCACAGCGAGCAGAGTGAAGCCGCCTGCCCCTGTTTATGTGTACACAGGGGGAGGGAACCTGCTGTGCCTGTGCCACGCTGATGGCTGATCTGAGGTACTGAATGGGATGGGGGAGGGGGGTCCATCTGTGCTGAAGGGGGGTCTGTGCTGAATGGAGGTGTCTGTGCAGAATGGGGGGGTCTGTGCTGAAGGGGGGGGTCCATCTGTGCTGAATGTAGGGGTCTGTGCAGAATTGGGGATCTGTGCTGAAGGGGGGTCCATCTGTGTTGAATGGAGGGGTCTGTACATTCTCTAGGCTATATTTATATGGGCATGGAGTGAAGCTGAATCATCTCAAGAGCTATTTCACACTGCTAGATGACTGCGTTATCGGTTTAAGAAAGGGTTAAATGCGAGTGTGTATCACCGCTGCCGAAGCGCCCCCCTCTGAAAAAAATTCAGCGGACGCCCATGCGCCTCAGTCTCAAGTTTTCTTGTAAGATTGCCCTGTATTTAGCTCCATCCATCTTGCCATCATCTTTGACCTGCTTCCTTGTCCATGCTGAAGAAAAGCATCCCCACAACATGATGCTAGGTCATGTGCAGTGTTATGCCGTAACGCAGTAACGTACAACACTACAACAAGCTGAGAAAAATTAAGTTCAATGATTCCGAACATGCGTCAAATTGATTCCGAGCATGCATTTTTTTAGTCGGAAAATTTGAGAACCAGCTTTTACATTTTTGCTGTCGGAAATTCAGACAGAAAAAGTCTGGTGGGGCGTAATTACACACGTTATTTCTGACCAAATGCTCACATCAAACTTTTCTTGTCCGAGAAAAACCGATCGTGTGTACGCGGTATTAGTTTTCCGCCACAACTTTTTGGGTCAAAAAGTAAAATTTTGGTCTCATCTGACCAGAGCACCTTCTTCCACATGGTTGCTGTGTCCCCCACATGGCTTCTTGCAAACTGCAAACTGGACTTCTTATGGCTTTCTTTCAACAAAGGCTTTCTTTTTCCACTCTTCCATAATGGCCAGATTTGTAGAGAGCACGACTAATAGTTGTCCTGTGGACAGATTCTCCCACCTGAGCTGTGGATCTCTGCAGCTCCACCAGATTTACCATGGGTCTCTTGGCTGCTTTTCTGATGAATGCTCTCCTTGCCCGGCCTGTCAGTTTACGTGGACAGCCATGTCTTGGTAGGTTAGCGGTTGTGTCATACTCTTTCCATTTTCTGATGATGGATTGAACAGTGCTCTGTGAAATATTCAAAGCTTGGGATATTTTTTTATAACCTAAGCCTGATTTAAACTTCTCCACAACATTATCCCTGACCTGTCTGGTGTGTTCCTTGGCCTTCACAATTCTGTTTTATTCACTAAGATTCTCTAACAAACCTCCGAGGGCTTCACAGAACGGCTGTATTTATACTGAGATAAAATTACACATAGGTGGACTCTATTTACTAAGTAGGTGACTTCTGAATGCAATTGGGTCAAATAGATTTTAGTTAGGGGTATCAGAGTAAAGGGGGCTGAATACAAATGTACGCCACACTTTTCACATATTTATTTGTAAGATGTTGAAAAACATTTATAATTTTCCTTCCACTTCACAATTATTAACCACTTTGTGTTGGTCTATCTCAAAAAATCCCAATAAAATACATTTACATTTTTGGTTGAAACATGACAAAATAAGAATTTCAAGGGGTATGAATACTTGTTCAAAGCACTGTATATACAGTAACTGTAAAAAAGTTTTAGGCAGGTGTGAAAAATACTGTAAGTTAAGAATTCTTTCAGAAATAAAAGTGTTAATAGTTTATGTTTATCAATTAACAAAATACAAAGTGAATGAACTGAAGAGAAATACAAATAAAATCAATATTTTAAACATAGAAATGAAATGGCGCTAAATTAAAAAATATTATTGTCTCCAAGTAAAACACCAGAAAACTGCTGCAATGATCATATGAGGACAAATCATAAAATGTAAACCAATAAATCATAAATGTTACCTGCAAAAAATGAAAAAGAAGAAAACAGTGATTATGGGCCGGATTCACAAAGAGTTACGCCGGCGTATCAGTAGATACGCCGGCGTAACTCGGAATCTAAGCCCGTCGTAAGTTTAAGTATATGCTCAAACTGAGATACACTTAAACCTAGCTAAGATACGATGGCCTGCGCCGTCGTATCTAAGGGGTGCAATTTTTCCGCTGGTCGCTAGGTGGCGCTTCCGTTGATTTCGGCGTAGAATATGTAAATTACTAGATATGCCGATTCACGAACGTACGCTTGCCCGTCGCAGTAAAGATACGCCGTTTCCGTAAGAGATAAGCTGCGTAAAGATAAACATGCCCCCTAGGTGGCGTAGCCAATGTCAAGTATAGCCGTCATTCCCGCGTCGAAATTTAAAAATTGTACGTCGTTTGCGTAACTCGTCCGTGAATGGGGCTGGACGTAATTTACGTTCACGTCGAAACCAATGACGTCCTTGCGACGTACTTTGGAGCAATGCACACTGGGAAATTCCACGGACGCTGCATGCGCCGTTCCGGAAAAACGTCAATCACGTCGGGTCACCAAAAATTAACATAAAACACACCCCCTCATCCTCATTTGAATTACGCGCGCTTACGCCGGCCCTATTTACGCTACGCCGCCGTAACTTAGGAGGCAAGTGCTTTGTGAATACAGCACTTGCCTCTCTGACTTACGGCGGCGTAGCGTAAATACGATACGTTGCGCCGCCGTAACAATGCGCGCCCCTACCTGAATCCGGCCCTATAAGTTCATAATAGCCCCGTAGGGCAGTGCCTCCAAAATACAGTGCTGCGTGAACCACACCAATAATAAATAAAGTTCTTAGTAAGGTGCTGCAAATAATACTTCAAATCCAGTGATATTTAAACAGTCATGCAATCCAGTGTTCAATCCAAGTGCTCCACCACTATGTGCAATGTCACAGGAACAGTATCAGTCAGACCTGCAAATGGGTCAGACAGCAGACAGAGACATGGTCAGCAGACAGGCAAAGAATCGGTCCAGGCAGCAGGCAGAAATAAACAAACCAGGGTTAGTACAGGTAACAAGTAGAGGCAATATTGCGTCAGGAGGGTGGTGATCACTAACACTGTTGATGGCTGCACTGGTCTGATGACATGAGGACTAGTCTGGCAGCAATCAGGAACACTGCTACTGACTTACACTAGTCTGGTGACACATGGGACTGGTGTGGCGGTGATCGGGGAAACCTGCTGCTTGCTGCTCTGGTGTGGTGGCAATCATGAACACTGATTCTAGCTACAGGGACCTGGTGACATTGTAGCTGGTGTGGTGGTGATCAAAGAACTGTGACTGGCTGCACTATTAGGGCCCACTCACATGTAAGGTTGGGGGTGATAAAATCGCACCGATGAGCCTCTGCTACCCCGTTAACTATAGTGGCAGTGGCCAGGTGTGTACACATGCCACAGCTGTAATGTTCTGCTTCGCAACTGTGGCTGGAATTATACCCCCTATAGGCCCACTGATCATGACCCATTCAAGTGAATAGGATTGCTTGTGTCAGGTCCCAGGGGTTAAAGCAGGCGGTGGGAAGGTGATACAACACCTTCTCACTGCCTGTCAAATGCTCTCTGAAGAGTGATCCGGACATGGATGGCTCTTCAGAGTGTTGGTGATCAGGGACACTGGAAATGGCATGGCGGTGATTAGGGACACTGGGACTGGTGCTGTGGTGATAAGGGAAACTGTGAGTATGTGGCAGTGATTACAGCTGGTGCCACTAACATACAGTAATATCAGAGCAGCCAGCCATTTTACATGATCACCACTGAAGCAGTACAACATCTGCATAGTAATCGAATTGAGGCGATTCAGTTTGCAAGTGTAGCGCTATACAAGTTTTTCACTCACTCACTGCACTTGCTGTGGTGACACACGGTCACCAGAGCAGTGAGTGTCACCATAGTGATATACTAAGCTAGGTATTGCTCCGAAACCACCCCAAAATCGTATTGAAAACGCCTGCCAAGCGTTTGCCGAGGGTTACCATAGACTTGAATGGGAGGCGTTGAAAACTGACTCGACATGAAGCTTTAATTTAGAAGCGCATCGACGCTAATGCTTCATGTTTTTGTAATGTGAACAGCGCAATATGCTGGCTATTAAATTTTGTGCATTGGCGTTTGAGGGGCGTTTTTAACGGCTGTCAAATGCCTCTCCACTGCCTGTTCTTAAGCCAGTGTGAACTCAGCCTAAGTGAAAATGTCCAATTTGGGCCAAAAGTGTCAATATTTTGTGTGGCCACCATTATTTTCCAGCACTGCCTTAACCCTCTTGGGCATGAAGTTCACTAGAGCTTCACAGGTTGCCACTGGAGTTCTCTTCCACTCCTCCATAACGACATTACGGAACTGGTGGTTGTTAGAGACCTTAAACCTCTCCACCTTCTGTTTGAGGATGTCCCACAGATGCTCAATAGGGTTTAGGTCTGGAGACATGATGGCCATCACCTTTGTGTTTGGGGTCATTATCATGTTGTAATACTGCTCTGTGGCCCAGTCTCTGAAAGAAGGGGATCATGCTCTGCTTCAGCATGTCACAGTACATGTTGGCATTCATGATTCCCTCAATGAATTGTAGCTCCCCAGTGGCTGCAGCACTCATGCACCCCCAGACCATGACACTCCCACCACCATGCTTGACTGTAGGCAAGACACACTTGTCTTTGTACTCCTCACCTGGTTGCCGCCACACACGCTTAACACCATCTGAACCAAATAAGTTTATATTGGCCTCATCAGACCACAGGATATGTTTCCAGTAATCCATGCCCTTACTCTGCTTGTTTCATCAAACTGTTTGCAGGCTTTCTTGTGCATCATCTTTAGAAGAGGCTTCCTTCTGGGATGACAGCCATGCAGACCAATTTGATGCAGTGTGCAGCATATGGTCTGAGCACTGACAGGCTGACCCCCCCCCCACCCCTTTAACCTCTGCAGAAATGCTGGCAGCACTTATATGTTTATTTCCCAAAGACAACCTCTGGGTATGACGCTGAGCACATGCACTCAACTCCTTTGGTCGACCATGGCGAGGCCTGTTCTGAGTAGAGCCTGTCCTGTTAAACCGCTGTATGGTCTTGGCCACCATGCTACAGATCAGTTTCAGGGTCTTTGCATCCTTCTTACAGCCTAGGCCATCTTTATGTAGAGCAACAATTTTTTTCATATCCTCAGAGAGTTCTTTGCCATGAGGTACCATGTTGAACTTTCACTGACCAGTATGAGAGAGTGAGAACAATAATACTAAATGTAACGCACCTGCTCCCCATTCACACCTGAGACCTTGTAACACTAACAAGTCACATGAAACTGGGGAGGTAAAATAGCTAATTGGGCCCAATTTGGACATTTTCACTTAGGGGTGTAGTCACTTTTGCTCCCAGCGGTTTAGACATTAATGGCTGTGTGTTGAGTTATTTTGAGGGGACAGAAAATTTACACTGTTATACAAGCTGTACCCTCACTACTTTACATCGTAGCAAAGTGTAATTTATTCAGTGTTGTTACATGAAAAGATATAATAAAAATATTTACAAAAATGTGAGGGGTATACTCATTTTTTTTGAGAGACTGTAATGCTACAGATGCACCACTTTACAGGCAGACTATGAGGACCCCCCCCCCATGCACTATATTTGAAGGAATTTTTCATTTTTATTGTTGCACTTTAAACATCATTAAAATCACTGCTCCTGAAAAAACAATTACTTTAAAAAAAAGTTTTTGCATTGATACATGTCCCCCAGTGCAGTACCCAGACCCCCATACCCCTTTTTATGGCCAATTACTTACATATAAGCTTTCAAAATGGGCACTTTTGATTTCTCACGTTCAGCTCCCATAGACTTTCACACATTGTGGTCAGTTCTCTGGCTGTGCTGAGATTTCAGTGTGACCAGATTTGTCCTGACATGCCTCTACTGCACAGCCTTTCATTAAATGTAATTTTCTTTTCTTTTATATATGTCCGTTTTGCATGAGCAGGTTCTATACATGGTAAAGATGCGCCGCTTTACAGGTGGACTAAGAGATCCCCCAGGCACTATATTTAAAGGAATTTTTAATTTTATATTGTTTCACTTTAAGCATCATTAAAATTAGGGTTGCACCGATGCCACTTTTTTAAGACCAAGTATAAGTACTGATTACTTGTTTTCAAGGACTTTTGCCAATACTGATACTTTGTTTTAATGTCATGTGTCGGCAGCACTGATGAGCACCGATGAGGTGGCACTGAAGGGCACTGATTAGGGGGCACTGATGAGAAGGCACTAATATGCAGCACTGATGGGCACTGATAGGATTAGGCAGCACTGAAGGGCACTGATGGGGTGGCATTAAAATGCAGCACTGATGGGCACTGAACTGATAGGTGACACTGATATGCAACACTGATGAGCACTGATAGGTGACACTGACTGATGGTCACTGATAGGCAGCACTGATTGGCACTGATGAGGTGGCACTGATGAGCTGCACTGATGGGCACAGAAAGGTAGCACTAATTGGCAATTGGCTGGTATAATGATGAGACACCTACTATTAAATTCTGCTAGCAAGTTGAAGACAGACAAGTGCCTGTTCCGTCCGAATCGGCAACCTGTCCTATTCGGTAACAGAAGTGACACGCAACACTCATCTTGGCTGCAATAAGCCTGTAGTTAGAAGGTGGTAGCGGTCATCTTGTTGCACCCAGCCCATATAGTTCACTAACTATATGGGCTGGGTGTAACAAGATGTATGCTGCCACCTTCTGACTGCAGGCTTACTGTGGCCAAGTGCAGCGTGTGCTAAGATGGGTGTTGCGGTGTTATGATGGAACGTCACTTCCTTTACCGAATGTGATGTGTCGCAGATTCTTACAGAACACCCGGCATTGGTAACATGCCCCTGCCAGCTTACCTGCCACTGCTGCCAGCATGTCGTGTTGACTCCCTCTCCTCCCACTGACTGCTGGGAGCGACGCAGAGCATCAGAGCATTTGCATAAGTACAACTTGCAAATAAGACTTCAAAATGGGGACTTTAGATTTTTCAAGTTCGAGTCCCGTAGACTTCAATAGGGTTCACGGCTCAGGTCCGAACTTTTTGCATGCCTGGTAGTTCTTGTGCGAACTGAACTGGAGGTTGCATCACTAGCAATAACTCAGTACCAATATCTAGTGACAGATCTATTAAACACAGTGTACTGTATGAGAATGTCTCCTGCACCTATATCCACATAAACAGCATGCTCACAAACTTACAAACTATATTAATAGTTATTTTCCATAAAAGGCAATTATTTTCAGTACTGCCAGCCAATAAAATCTTAAAGTAGAACTACAGAAAAAAGGTTTTTTTTTTGTTTTGTTTTTTGGATAGAGCAAGGAATGGTTATAACCCCTGTCATTTTTATTTTTTTTCACCATCTGTGTCACATTGCAGAGATTTTCCTTCACTTCCTGTCCCATAGCCAAAAAAAAGTGAGGGCAAATCCCTACACATTAAAGCGGGGGTTCACCCTTAGAGGGCACTTTTCCCCCTTAGATTCCTGCTCGTTTTTACTAGGGGAATCGGCTATTTATTTTAAAATATGTGCAGTACTTACCCGTTTACGAGATGCATCCTCTCCGTCGCTTCCGGGTATGGGCTTCGGGAATGGGCGTTCCTTCTTGATTGACAGTCTTCCGAGAGGCTTCCGACGGTCGCATCCAACGCGTCACGATTTTCCGAAAGAAGCCGAACGTCGGTGCGCAGGCGCAGTATAGAGCCGCACCGACGTTCGGCTTCTTTCGGCTACGAGTGACGCGATGGATGCGACCGTCGGAAGCCTCTCGGAAGGCTGTCACTCAAGAAGGAACGCCCGCTCCCGAAGACCCATACCCGGAAGCGACGGAAGAAGATGCAGCTCGAAAACGGGTAAGTACTGCTCATATTTTAATAAAAATAGCTGATTCCCCTAGACCGAACGAGCAGGAAGCTAAGGGGAGAAAATTTTTTTTTTTACAAATGGGTGAACTCCCGCTTTAAGGTAATTCCTTGGGGACCCCCAGGTCACCAGAAATAGTGTTCCCATTGGAAGATTTCCCCTCAATTACATTTCTGGGGGCAACACAAAATTTGGGATTTTCTTTTACATTCACATTCAATGATAATGGTAAACAGGACAAATAGAGAGGCTGAATCATCCACTTCCCGCCCAAGTACGTCATATGATGTCCTGGACTATCAGTGGGGATATCTGAATGATGCCCACAGCTACAGGCATTATTCTGATATCACTATTTTCAGACGTCGATTCTGTGCACTATAAGAATGATCATAGTTCCAGTTCCGCCGCTTGATCGTTCCTATAGGTGATGGGAGGGGACATCCCCTCCCGCCTCCATCCAGTGCTTCTCCGGGCTCTCCCGTGCCATCAGGGACCCAGGGAAATGATCGGTCGGGGCTGGATGAGAAGCATAGAGATGACTGGTGACCAGATGGTCACCAGTCATCTCTATGAACGCTGGAGGTCTGGGTGCAACGTTATGACATCACACCCAGGCACCCGGAAGTAAACAAAACCGCAATCGTGGCTGTCAGCATGAGATCAGTGATTTTTTTTTCACAATCTCATGCTTTCCAGCCTGGAGGAGAGATGTGGGGTCTTATTGACCCCGCATCTCTCCATAAAGAGGACCTGTCACAATATATTCCTATTACAAGGGATGTTTACATTCCTTGTGATAGGAATAAAAGTGATCAAAAAAATTAAAATGTAAAAAAAAAATGTTTTTTATTTAAAACGCCCCTGTCCCCGGTAGCTTGCACTCAGAAGCGGACACACACTAAATTAAACCATGCTTTGCGCTGCAGCAGAACCTGAATGGTGTCCAGCTCTTATACAAACTATAGATCTTATAAGGAACATGTGCTTTCACTTCTTCCACTATATATTTCATTGTAATCGTTGTAGATCAAGTGCTGGATAAATACCACTTACTAGATCACTAGATTATAAAAAGCACATAATATAGCATTTTCCATCTTGCAATGTTCCCTGCTCCACTGGTCCAGCAGTGTTCTGCTTTTGCCAGGATTTTTTTTTTAACCACTTGCTTACTGGGCACATAAACCCCCTTCGTTCCCAGGCGAAATTTCAGCTTCCGGCACTGCGTCGCTTTAACTGACATTTGCGCGGTCGTGCGACGTGGCTCCCAAACAAAATTGATGTCCTTTTTTCCCCACAAATAGAGCTTTATTTTGATGGTATTTGATCACCTCTGCGGTTTTTATTTTTTGCGCTATAAACAAAAAAAGAGCGACAATTTAAAAAATATATATATTTCTTTTACTTGTTGCTATAATAAATCTCCCATTTTTAAAAAAAAAAAAAAATTTTTTTTCTCAGTTAAGGCTGATATTTTCACCTTTTTTTTGTAAAAAAAAAAAAAAAAATCGCAATAAGCGACTGGTTTGCGCAAAAGTTATAGCGCCTACAAAATGGGGAACAGAATTATGATTTTTTTTTTTTTTTTTTTTTTTACTAGTAATGGCGGCGATCTGCGATTTGTATTGGGACTGCGATATTGTGACGGACGTATCGGACACTTTTGACACAAATTTGGGACCATTCACATTTATACAGCGATTAGTGCTATAAAAATGCACGAATTACTGTATAAATGTGACTGGCAGGGAAGGGGTTAACACTAGGGGGTGAGGAAGGGGTTAAATGTGTAGCCTGGGTGTGTTCTAACTGTGTGGGGGGAGGGGGCTGACTAGGGGAGGTGACCGATGCTGTGTCCTTATGTACAAGGGACACAGATCGGTCTCCTCTCCTCTGACAGCACGTGGAGCTCTGTGTTTACACAGAGCTCCACGTCCCTGCTGTCAGTTGCCGTGTCACAGACGATCGCGTGTACCCGGCGGACATCGCGGCCGCCAGGTACACGCATCGGGTCCCCAGCGATGCGGCGGCACAGTGGTTACCCGCCGCGCGCCCCCCAGTGGCGCGCGCGGGTAATGCATTTCAAATGACGTCCAAAGACGTCCACTTGGCACCTGAGAACCGCGCTGTTGACGTCTTTTGTCAATAGCGCGGGTCTCAAGTGGTTAAACACATATATTTTTTCCTCCCTTTTCGGTATTGTTGGTAAGTGTTTAGTCTGCCATTTAGAAAATGCTGAGGTGGCTGCATAAAATTACAGCAAGTGTTTGTAGCTGAGAAAATACAAAATATGTGGCTTGTGACATTTATACAATTATACATGCTGTTCCCATAAATAATTCATGTAGAAAGACTGGGTAGCCCGTGGCAACCATTTAGAGCCTCTAGAATACACGTTAATAGGTTAATACTAAATAAAGCTAAACGTGTATTTTTTTTTTTTTTTATATATCAATAGATTTTTATTGTGTTTATTGAAACGTGTAGTTTTCTGAATGGCAAGTTATTTTTTTCATACATACATTGATAAATAAGGTAAATCATCTTCTAAAACAACAGCAGAATAATTGGCACACAGTTGGCTTCCAGACTAAATGTTTTTAGTACCTGGGCTGTACTCGAAACTGTATTCCATTTTACAATGGATGAAATGATATCAACAGTTAAACAGTGTGATTTTGTCTTAGCATTAAACCGTATAATCCAGCTGGCTTATTGATGTCAGGCAATTTTTACCTCCAGACAGATCTTGACTCATGGCCCAAAGCAAGCTGCTGCTAAAGTGCAGACTGGGAGACTCTGTCTGTATGAGCACTGCTGTTTACAGTCTGACTTCTTCGAGTGGTGTCGCTTCACTGTTATTTTGGACCAAGTCCAAACCCTAAACAGTATAACAGCTGGTCTCAATTATCATAACTACAGTGTGGCTAAATGCACAAATGGCCAGTCTTACGCTGGTTCCATACCCAATGAATTAGTTATTTAATAACTTGACAAGGGTGCTAGTGTTAAATGACTCTTTTGTTCCAGGTCTTTTCTTTGCTTTGTTTAATATCACATCCCCTAGATGCATTGGACCATTTTTTTTTTCATACACAATCCAATGTGTTTGCGTAGAGGTCTATACAGATTCTATCCAATTGTTTAGTCTGAAACAGTCCAAAAAAAGTCTATGCGCCTGCCAATCGATTCACAGATGTAGTTTTCAACAGAATACTCACTTACAAAGAAATATCCATACTAATCCAAAACAGGTATAGAGACACTCAAGGGTCTTGCAGCAGAGATAAATCAAAGTGACAATGTTTTATTGTCAACATTCCGATGGTTCATCTTTCTAAAGACACTAAGCCCAGGTTCACACTGGGTACGTGTTGCTTCAATTTGAGATGCGATTTCACATGTGAAATCGCATCTCAAATCGGCGGCATTTGCCGGCAATTGTCGGCAATGACACCGTCCTAATCGGTGCGACGCCGCATCTGCGGCCCTGCACCGATTTCAAAAAGTAGTTCCTGTACTACATTTTGCGATTTCTGGCCGCGATTTACATTGACATCTGTGCAGAAACCTGCACAGATGTCTCTTAAATTGGGGCCGAAATCGGGACTGCCGGCGGGAGTGAAATTGTGCCAGTTCAGCTGAACTCGCACGGCTTCACTCCCGCAGCCCAGTGTAAACCAGGGCTCAAACATAGAGTTGAACTTACTAATAAGCCCAAAATACATCCAATAGTGATTTTTTCCTTTTGTGACCTTCCTTTGACCTCAACCCTATATATGTCTTTTTACTTTTACGCTGTGTGATGTCATCACTAGGGGGTGTTGTTGGTGGGTGAACTTTGGGTTTATTAGTCTGTTTATCTCCATGTTTTAGTTTATTGAGAAAGACAAACTGACCTTTTGTAATGTTGACAAAAAAGGCGGTTCCTGATTTATCTTTGTTGCAAAACTCATGAGTGCCTCTATACCTGTTAATATTAGTAAGTAATGTATTGTTAAATACCGTATATACTCGAGTATAAGCCGACCTGAATATAAGCTGAGGCACCTAATTTTACCACAAAAAAAATGGGAAAACTTATTGATTCGAGTATAAGCCTAGGGTGTCCATCTGCATGCCTCACTGTGCCCCACTGTGCCCATGCCTCACTGTGCCCATGCCTCACTGTGCCCATGCCTCACTGTGTCCATGCCTCACTGTGTCCATGCCTCACTGTGTCCATGCCTCACTGTGTCCATGCCTCACTGTGCCCATGCCTCACTGTGCCCATGCCTCACTGTTCCCATGCCTCACTGTTCCCATGCCTCACTGTTCCCATGCCTCACTGTTCCCATGCCTCACTGTTCCCATGCCTCACTGTTCCCATGTCTCACTGTTTCCATGTCTCACTATACCCATGCCTCACTGTGTCCATGACTAGACTGACGTTTAACATGGGAGTCTATGGAAGGGGTGCCCAGCTTTGAAAAATCGGTGCTCTCCAGCCGTAGGTCCTCCAGACAACAAACTTTGCACACTTGTAGAGAAGAAATGGGGCTACATGTGTGCCAAGTTCCTCGTCCAGGGGACCTACAACAGGCTGGTACCGGATCCCCAAATTCACCGGAGAAATTATCGTTTAACATGGGAGTCTATGGAAGGGGTGTCCGTCTTTGATAAATCGGTGCTCCCCGGCCGTAGGTCCCCCTGACAACAAACTTGTAGAGGAAGAGTGGGGCTATGTGTGTGCCAAATTTGGGGTCCAGGGAACCTACGACCGGCCGGTACCGGGTCCCCAAATTTCGGGAGATCAGGCGCAAAAAGGTGACTCAAAAATAAGCCGAGGGGGGCATTTTCAGCAGGCTTATACTCGAGTATATACGGTAATTATGGACTATAATATTCTGTTACTGATTAATCACTTGATGACCGCTCACCAGCAATGTACTGCGATTGAGTGGCCACTGTAGGCAAAGTGACATACACATACGTCGCTGCCTACTTCTGGGTTTACAGTGCTCGCATGTCAGTTTCTCATGCCTGCAAAGCACCTATAACGTGACAAGAAACAAAGGAACCACACTCTTATATCATACATGACATAGCACCATAGTGAATAAACAAATAAATCCATCTTCATTTAAATTATAAAAGATACATAAAAATGATGAAGTCCATGTATAGATCCCACAATTGAATAAACGTCCTCAGTGAGTGTAGGAAAGATTCCTCTCCACCAGCATGCAGACACACTATGCACTTACCAGACTTAATTGACCCCTATTACAGGGAATCAAATTACACGTATGGCAAAATCCAAGATGTCATACATGAGGTCACATGAATGAATTAAAACTGCTGCTGTCATCCATTTTATATATATATATATATATATATATATATATATATATATATATATATATATATATATATATATATAGCGTATTCAAAGCTCCAATGTTGCCATATAGAGAGGGAGAGGAAAGAACACTCTCATGATGCAGTATTTCAAATAGTTTATTTAAAAAAGAAGGTTGTATTGCACTAACATTAAAGATGACAAGGTTTAGCATGTATTGTATAGGAATCACAGGTTTGCACTCCACCTGTGTTCCAGCTGACCAGAAATGACGTATCTCAAACACCACACAATGCCGTTTGTCAGCCTACATCTGACATCATCAGGGGTTTCCAAGCTGTTATAGCTGCAAAGGGTGGGCCAACTCATTGAATGCCATTAAAGTGCGTGTAAAGGCAGGCGTCCCAATACATTTGGTAAAATAGTGCATAATATAGCAGAAAGTAAACAATATCTTCAAAAAAGAAAAGAAAAATATAAAAAAAAAAAAAGTTTATATTGCAAGAAATAAAAAACCTAGGTGGTGGTCAAATACACCAAAATAAAGCTTTGTGTGGGAAAAAAGTTTGTGTGGGAAAAAAATAAATATAAATTCCATTTGTGCACAGTGTTGCATGACCGTACAATTACCAGTTAATGTAGCGCACTGCTAAAAAAATGGCCTTGTCATAAATGGAGTAAAATCTCTTCTGGAGCTCAAGCAGTGGCGGTGCATTCATAGAGGGCGCAGGAGCGCCGCCCCCTCTCTCCTGCACCCGTCAATCACCAATAGATTGCATGAATCTATCTATTGTTGCCGCTGCCGCCCAATATTCAGATGTCCGGCCCCTTGTCAGGCGCCAGTCATCTGAATTACAGCAATGGGATTGTTTTTGGAAGTACCTGATTAGAGACGTCGGCTCAAATAGGCGCCCTGATTAGAGCCATGGGCTCTAATAGGCTTCCAAATTTGTAAACAGCGACCGCACTGCTGTGCGTTCGCTGTTTACACAGTGTTGTGTTAGGGAATTGAATAAATCGATTCCCTAACACTGACCCGCCTCTCAGCCAATCAGGTGCACCAGGTCTGGTTACCTGTCACCTGATTGGCTGAAGCGATAGGCGCTGTGATTGGACGCCTATCAGGTGTCCAATCATAGCAGAAGAGGACGGGAGAAGGCATTGAGGACTCAGATGGAGCATGGAGGACAGCGCTGACCTGAGACAGGTAAGTTCCGGACGGGGGTAACAGTGGCGGCATTTGATAAGGCAAACTGGTGGCAACTGTTGGGGCAAACTGGTGGCAATTGTTGGGGCAAACTGGTGGCATATTCCTTATGTAGCCACATACTTATGTCACAGGAAATCCACGTTGTGCCAGAGGGGGCGGGGTCACCCGTACACGTCATTGGGCAACCCCCGGGCTTTCTCCTTGCATCAGAGAGGGGGCGGATCACCCGAGCACATGACAGGTGGCCCCACCCTCAGCTATAAAAGAGCTGTCACACCGGGAAAGCGTCATTCGGCCAGGTGCCTCCTCGTTCGTAGCAGTGTTTTTTTTCTCCGTATCGCTTGAGACAGGATTGCATCGTTGGAATCTTTTTTAAATTTTTTTTTAATTTTTACTTTTTTTAATAAAGGACTTGTCCCAAACTGTCTCCTGTGGCTTTTAATATTTTGACACTTTTTTTGTGAAATGGTAGGGGTACAATGTACCCCGTTACCAATTCACATGGGGGGGGGCGGGATATGGAGTTTGCCTTTGTTAAAGGGGGCCTCCAGATTCCAATAAGGCCCCAGCCCGCAGACCCCCACAACCACTGATCAAGGGTTGTGGGGATGAGGCCCTTCAACATGGGGACATCCTCCTCATGTTAAGGGCATGTGGCCTGGTACGGTTCAGGAAGGAGTGCACTCTCTCGTCCCTCCCTCTTTTCCTGCGGCCTGCCAGGTTGCATGCTCGGATAAGGGTCTGGTATGGATTTTTGGGGGGAACCCCACGCCATTTAAAAAAAATGGTGCAGGGTTCCCCTTAAAATCCATACCAGACCTGAAGGGTCTGGAATGGAATTTTGGGGGGAACCCCACGTCATTTAAAAAAAAAAAAGGCGCAGGGTTCCCCTTAATACCCTTACCAGACCTGAAGAGACTGATATGGAATTTGGGGGGGACTCCCAAGCCTTTTTTGTTTTTTAATTTTGGTTCGGGGGGGACCCATGCTGTTTTTTTTCAATGACTTTTATCTGTATAATTATAGCCGCGAGTAATTTAAAATTCCTTTTTTTCCTACAGAAATGTAATTTTGTGCAGGGACTGTTCTAAGCACCGTAAACATGCGCTTCTTTACAGGCATACTATAGACACCCCCCAGGTATGAAATTTAAAGGAATATTTTTAATGTTTCACTTTAAGCATTAATAAAATCACTGCTCCCGAAAAACGTCTGTTTTTAAAACTTTTCCCCAAACACTTTTTATGACATATAACTTGCATATTAGCCTTTAAAATTATCACTTTTGATTTTTCCTGTTTGTGTTCCATAACTTTTACATGTTCTGCTGAGAAACGAACCGGGGGGGGGGGTTGTTTGGCTCATCCCTAGTAATAATGTCACTGGTACCCAAAAAGTGTAATTTGTTATTGTGATATATTTTTTCTTTTTTTTTTAAACAAAACTATGTAGAAGAATACATATTGGCCTAAACTGAATACTTTTTTTTTTTTAATTGTCAGTCTTTTTTTGTTTATAGCGCAAAATAAAAACTTTATCTATGGGGAAAAAAGGATATACATTTTATTTGGGTACAGCATCGCACGACCACGCAATTGTCAGTTAAAGCGAAGCAGCGTCGTATCTCAAAAAATGGCCTGGTCATTAAGGTGGTAAATCCTTCAGGGGCTGAAGTGGTTAAAGCGGAGTTCCACCCAAAAGTGGAACTTCCGCTTAAACCACTCCTTGCCCCCTTACATGCCACATTTGGCATGTAATTTTTTTTGGGGGGGGGGAGTGGGGGCTTCAGTAGGAGTGGAACTTCCAGTCCCACTTCCTCCTTCTGCCCAGGGACCGCTTAGGCGATATGTCATATCACCTATGGTGGCCCCTTCCTGTAGACGATCATCTGGGACACGTGACAGGTCCCAGGCGATCGTCTGACCACTCACAGAGTGCAGCGCCGATCGCACATGCGCAGTGAGTGCCTGGCCCTTAAGACGAAAGCTGTCATGGCTGGGTGCCCACACTAGGAATGAAAATCCCGGCCAGAGAGGGGGTAGAGGAGCGGAGCTGGACCGTGGAGCAGGTGAGTGTATGTTTATTAAAAGCCAGCAGCTACACTTTTTGTAGCTGTTGACTTTTAATAAACATAAAAAAAGTCTGGAACTCCACTTTAAGGTGGTATGATCAACATATATAAATACATAAGTGGTCCATATAGTAAACTTGGTGTAGCACTAGTAACTTTAAGGTCATCCCAGAAGACAACAGGACACTCTTTATATCTGGAGGAAAGGAGATTTAACATTCAAATATGGAAAATCTTCTTCACAGAAAGAGCTGTGAAATTAACAGCTGGTTCTGGCCAGCTCAGTAGATTGTTTTAAAAAAAGGCCTGGATTATTTCCTAAATGCACAAAATATAACTGAATACTAATATTTATAGGTAAAGTTGATATAAGGAATATCCATTTGCCTCTTGGGGGATCAAGAAGATTTTTTTCCCCCACTACAGCAAATTGGATCATGTTTTATTTTTATTTTTATTTTTTTTGCCTTCCTCTGGATTAACTGCATATATAGAATTGTGTATATGGAGGTCTTAAATTTGTGTGTGTTTTTATGTTTGTTTGTTTTCTGTGGGTTAAACTGGATGGACTTAATAAGCATTTTGCATTGATGAATCTGGAATGTATTTAGCTGATTTAAACTGACAAACCAGTTGGGCTTTAGGTTTTGTGCACACTTGAAAAAGACCTACTGTATAATAGAAGAAGACCTTTGAAAAAATTAGTATGCATAAAAATAAGCTTTAAACATGTTTACTCTTAGGCTATTAGGATATTAGCAAGAATTGGGCAGAAGTCAAAGTATATCAGACCCTTAAGGGTTCTTTATTCCTTGGATCTATTCACACTTTTAACTGACCTAACATAATTTAACTATATTGACATTAGAGAGAGTTAAATAAAAATGGCAGCAATAAACTACATAAACCTAAGCATTTTTACTGAAACTTGTAGAAGGCAAGTGAACCTCCCAGGTAAATAAAAAACTATCGAATACAACTAAAGTTCAGATACCAGTCAATAATACACTTCATATTTATAAAACTGACTGTAAAAATATGCATTATTATAACAGGGACAAGGATAGCGTATTTTATATTTTCTTCATTACAATAATATTTACATACTGTACATGATATAACTGGGATTCATAGTGGGATAGCTAAGTTTAGCTTTAACCAGTACTTTCCAATCTGTTACATCTCAAATGATTTCTCCTGCACTTCGCATTAGCGTGCTAACAAGTCCTCGAGTAGCTTCAAAATCACACAAGCTCAGGGAAAAACAATATGCAAAAGAAAAAGAATGAAATAAATAAACCTTTGCTAGGGTTAGCAGATGGTTTCTCCTTTGATAAGTCTAGTGTTTAAAAATGTCCAAGTGGAGCAGTTGTTTTTGCCAGCAGCTGCCTCCAAGCTTTATCCTGATTGCTGGTTTTTAGAGTTCATTCCCAATCCCTTCATCTAAAATAGAAGCAGTGGCACAGTGGAATATATCTTCAAAAGAAAATCTGTCTCCTCTGAATTCACACAAAACAATATGAACAAGAAAACACACGGCATATATTTTATGGCCTTGGTTCCCAGTGGGGTCAAGCAACAGTACACAGGGCTTCTGAAATCTGCTCTCTGATACTCTGCCACTTACATTACAGACATGAAAGACCATTTTGCTTTTTGAACTTGAGCACTTTAGTAAGGACTTACCTTTCAATTCAATTATGGCAGAAATTAATGGATTGTTAGGTGTTTTATCTGCTGCATTTTGTAATGCTATAAAGAAAAATGTTTTTTAGCTTCATATTCAGTATAATTTTTCTTTATAATGTTAGTGTTTTTAAAATGTGCAGTTTGCATATTTTTTATTTGTCTGCATATTTGTATGCAGCTCTGTCTCATTTACACTGCATGATTAGGCAAAAAATAAATATGTTCCCTCATAATTATCTCTAATCTTTTTGGAGTAGAAAATATTCACCTTTTGATGCAGAATTTATCAGGTTCCTATAGGCAGTACAACAAAAATCCAATAAAATGAAACACCTGGTGGGGCATGGCCTGAGGGATAAAGGAGTAGGACACACTTTTGAGAGCTCCTACTCTGTAAATTACTCACTACTTCTACAACAATTTTTCCCATTCCTTCTGGATGCTACCCCCATGTTGACTTTCATCTACAGTATATGGCACGACAGAGACAAGCATTGGGGACTCCTTTGTTACTGGACAGATTCTAACAGGGGCACACAGATGCCCTTGGACCTACTGCTGATGACCAGAGGTGTAATATTGGAGTTGAGGGATTGCCAAACAAGGGGGAGCTAGTGCAACTTGAAGCCTTTCTGAAACAGTTACTAATCTCATTGTTTGGGCACTCCACATTCTCAGGGGCTTTATTGTGGAACAATCACACTGTCTTTGATTTAGATGAACGAACCAATGGATTTTTTCATCAGATATCCAATGAAGCTGACTTTCATCAGTCTTGCCTACACACCATCGGTTAAAAATCCGATTGTGTCCAACATGGTGACGTAAAACACTACGACGTGCTGAGAAAAATGAAGTTCAATGCTTCGAGGCATGCGTCGACTTGATTCTGGATTTTTGATCGATGGATTTCCCCACAGACGATCGTTTTTTCTATCGTTTTTTTAACCATACGAATATTTTAAAACAGGTTCTATTTTTTTCCACCGATGGGAAAAAACTGATGGGGCCCACACACGATCGGTTCGTCCGATGAAAACGGTCCATTTGGTCCATTTTCATCAGACAAACCGATCGTATGTACAGGGCATTAATGTCAGGAAGCTATTTGTTAGGTAATTGGGACAGGGTATAATCCCCAATCCTCATTAAATTAGTAGGTACGATGCCCGGCGGGTGTGCAGATGTGGCTCGGTGTACATCTTGCGGCACGTATGCATTCCTTGATCATACGATCAAGGAAAAATACTGCTATGCAAAATGTAAGCACACTGTTTCCCTGGAAGCCCAGGTTCTGAATCTGGGGAAACAACTGTCAGCACTGAGAAGACCCTACATACTAAAGGAGAACTGGTAACGTACTGGCAGGAAGGGTATAGGGGGAAGTGCCAGGAAGGCCGATCCAGGGCTGGAGCATCCTAATAAGTACGCTCAGGGCTCAAGTCCTGCGGGAATGCGTGGGAACGGAGTTCCTGCACTTTTTTCACAGCAGGAACGCAGTTACCTTTGCAGGACTAAAGCAGCCGAGCCACCCGAGCCAACCCTTAACTGAACGGCGATGCCCAGCTTGACTCACTGTCAGGGGCAGGCGAACCTTAGTAATCCTTTATGTTACTGGCCGCTTCCTGTATATGGATTCATCGGGTAGTGTGCAGGTATTCCGTGACTTCCTCGATGCTGCAATGTCTCCTGGGAGCTTTTGTCATTGTTCCCAGGAGACATTGCAGAGGTCTGCCGCGAGTTATCGTGGGATTTAGAAAGAACTTGCTTAAAAAAAAACATGCACTTGCATATGAGCGTATCATTTTTTTTGTGGGGGAGTGGATCTTGGGTGGGAGTTCCCACACTTTTTCCCCAGGATTTGACCCCTGAGTACGCTCCATTGAGTGACATTGGTGAAACCATTTAGGGACCAGCACCGCTAGAGGTGAGGAACTCTCCTAGCTGCCGGGGGAAGAACTCCTCCATGAGAGTGGGGGGAAGCAAAGGGAAAGAAAAGACAGACTCTGGTGGTAGGGGACTTAATTCTTAGAAGGACAGAGTGGGAAATCTGTCATAAAGTCCTGAAGTGCCAAACTGTATGTTGTCTATCGGGCACTCGGGTTCGGCACATCACTGATCTGGTGGACAGATTGCTGGGAGGGGCTGGGGAAGACCTGGCTGTCATGGTACACGTTGTCACCAATGACAAAGTCAGAGGCAGATCGAGTGTCCTAAAGAATGTTTTTAGGGACTTGGGAGCTAAATTGAGGAAAAGGACCTCCAAGGTAGTATTCTCAGGAATACTATCAGTACCTTGAGCCACCCCAGAAAGGCAGAGGGAGATTAGGGAAGTAAACAAGTGGCTGAGTAGCTGGCATAGTAAGGAGGGGTTTGGGTTGCTGGAGGACTGGGCTGACAGTCACCAGTACTATAGAAGGGACTTACTGCACCTAAATGAGGAGGGTGCAGAGAAGCTGGGAGTGAAGATGACCAAAAATTTAGAGGGGTTTTTTAAACTAGGTGATCAGGGGGGAGGGTCCAGAGGTAGATATTCTGTGCAGAACAAGAAGAAGGGGGTTGTACTACACTAGGTAGTGACATGGCAGACTTTCAAGGGCAATCACAGGGACATTTAGAGTTCATAAAAAATAAATTTAATTACAAAAATACAAATATACAAATAAATTTCAATATATATTAAGAAAAATACATAAATACATATAAAGCAATATATTTATCTCACCGACGTGTTTCGCCTTTCGGCTTCTTCGGGACGAGCTTTGAGATTTTATGACAAGAAGATATTGCTACTTGTATGTCAAAAGGTTGGTGGCCATCCAGTTCATCACGAATCATTGGAATCACAGGTAAAAAAGGTACCAGGTGATGCGTTGGTAAGCCCAATGAGAGGAGAAAAAAAATCTCCTGGTGATGTAAAGGGGTCACAGCGAGGGTAAATAGCTGATTCTGGAAATTAAAACAGAAGAACAAAAACCGGGACCAGCAAGGCAGAGGGCAGGTGGAGAAAGCCTAGGGGGAAAGTAAATTCCTGATATAGGACAACCACGTTGCACTGTCCAAATAAAGGACAAACCGGAAAGTTAGGAGCCTTGGAATCTAAAAGATGTAGTATGTCCCGGGGGGGTAGCAGCCAAGGCTCCTAACTTTCCGGTTTGTCCTTTATTTGGACAGTGCAACGTGGTTGTCCTATATCAGGAATTTACTTTCCCCCTAGGCTTTCTCCACCTGCCCTCTGCCTTGCTGGTCCCGGTTTTTGTTCTTCTGTTTTAATTTCCAGAATCAGCTATTTACCCTCGCTGTGACCCCTTTACATCACCAGGAGATTCTTTTTCTCCTCTCATTGGGCTTACCAACGCATCACCTGGTACCTTTTTTACCTGTGATTCCAATGATTCGTGATGAACTGGATGGCCACCAACCTTTTGACATACAAGTAGCAATATCTTCTTGTCATAAAATCTCAAAACTCGTCCCGAAGAAGCCGAAAGGCGAAACGCGTCGGCGAGATAAATATATTGCTTTATATGTATTTATGTATTTTTCTTAATATATATTGAAATTTATTTGTATATTTGTATTTTTGTAATTAAATTTATTTTTTATGAACTCTAAATGTCCCTGTGATTGCCCTTGAAAGTCCGCCATGTCACTACCTAGTGTAGTACAACCCCCTTCTTCTTGAACTACTATTTCGGATGTGGGCCAATGTGAGTGCTTATATGTTATTCCCCCTCCCCCCTTTTTTGAAATTCTGTGCAGAACATATTCCAGAGTGTAGTATTGGGGGCATTAGTGGAAGTTAGTATTGGGGGCATTAGTAACAAGTCCTAGTTGCAGTCTCTGGAACACCCAATGAGAGGATAGTATATGACTAAACTACGGGGCATGTTCACAAATGCTAGGAGCCTGGCGGACAAAATGGGTGAACTAGAGATACTGTTGTACAAGGAGGATTTGGATTTTGTGGGAATTTCAGAGACCTGGTTCAACAGCTCTCATGATTGTCTGGCAGCCATTCAAGGGTATACCCTTTATCGCAGGGATAGAGAGGGTAAAAGAGGGTAAAAAAGGGGAAGGGGTATGCCTATATATCAAGAATAATGTAGAATAATAATAATAATGTAGAATAATGTAGAAGTGAATGTGAGAGATGACATCACTAAGGGAGCTAGAAAGGAGGTGGAATCTTTATGGGTAGAGCTCAAAGGGGATGAAGCTAAGGGGAAAATAATACTGGGAGTATGCTATAGGTTCCCATAAGCTAAGGGAGGAGGGGGAGACGGATCTCCTATTATAATATGGATTAGCAGCCAGGATAGGAAGTGTCATAATAGTGGATTTTAATTATCCAGACATAGACTGGGTGGAGGGAAGCACGCATTTGTCTAAGGTTCGCCAGTTCCTAAATGTCTTGCAGGACAATTTCATGGGTCAGATGCTAGACGCACCAACTAGAAATAAAACGTTACTGGATCTACTGATTACCAACAATACAGACCTGATCATGGATGTGAAAATACGGGGCAATTTAGGAAACAGTGATCACAGGTCAATTGGCTTCAGTATAAATCACACAAATAGGAAACATAAGCGGAATACAACTTCCCTAAACGACGATACTTGCTAGAAGGCATAAATTGGGAAAAATCTTAGGAACAAAGAACATGGAGGAGAGATGGGTTTGCTTCAAGAGCATATTAAATAATGCATCTCATTGGGTAATTTAAAAGAACGAACAAAAGTCCTGGATGGCTTAAATCCAATGTAAAAATGCATATAAAAGCAAAGGAGAAGGCCTTCAAAAAATACAAGGTTGAGGGATCATCATCAGCATTCAGACTTTATAAAGAATGCAATAAGAAATGTATGTGTACAATTAGGGCGGCTAAGATAGAACCTGAAAGACACATAGCGGAGGAGAGCAAAAAAAAATCCCAAGAAATACTTTAAGTATGTAAACAGTAAAAATGGGAGGACAGACTTTATTGGCCCAATAGAGAATTAAAGCGGAGGTTCACCCTAAAACATCTATATACCATTAAATCCAGCATACCTCCGACATGTACAGTATGCTGGTATTTTTTTTTTTTTTTGGTGTACATACCGTCTTATAGTTGTTTTTCACCCGGCTTCCGGGTTCTTACTACCGCCGGGAGTAGGTGTTCCTATGAAGAGGCGTAGATGATTGACGTGTGGCTAAGGCGCGTCACGCTTTCCGAAAATATCCGAACTGGGACTCGGCCCTATATGGCGCCTGCGCAGTCAGCTCTACACGGCTCCTAGTCTGCGCGCAGGCACCGTATAGAGCCGAGTCCTAGTTTGGATATTTTCAGAACGCGTGACGCGCCTTAGTCGCACATCAATCATCTACGCCTCTTCATAGGAACGCCTATTCCCCGCGGGTGTGAGAAAAGAAAAAGAACTTTAAAACGGTATGTACAGCGAAAAAAAAAAATACCAGCATACTGTACATGTCGGAGGTATGCTGTATTTAATGGTATATAGATATTTTTTAGGGTGAACCTCCAGTTTAAGAAGGACATCTGGTTACAAAGGATGGGGAGATGGCAAATTTATTGAATTTATTCTTCTCCTCAGTCTTCCCAAGGGAATCGGGGGTCTTCAGTAACCAAAATTGCAGTGTTTATCCTCATGACACATCACAGGAAGCACCTCCATGGTTAACAGAGGACCGAATTAAAATAAGGCTTGGGAAATTTAACATTAATAAACCACCGGGACCAGGTGGCTTGCATCCTAGGGTACTTAGGGAACTCAATTGCCAGATCACTGTACCCAATGTTTACTGACAGTCTACTGACTGGAATGGTACCAGCTGATTGGAGAAAAGCCAATGTAGCACCAATATTTAAAAAGGGCCCACAATACATCACTGGGAATTACTGACCTGTTAGCCAAACATCAATAGTATGATTTTAGTATAAGATGTATAAGATGTTAGTGATGAGAACGGTATCTTTAGCAGTAATTAGAGATGGCCTGGCGGTTCGCACGGCGGTAGGTTCGCATCGAACTTTGCTTGTTCGCGGTTCGCCGAACAGGCGGACATCTGGCGATATTCGCACCCGTCCGCAATTTTACATTAAGAACTTTGACCAATGACACATCCATCAGGTGGTAAATAGACCTGATCTGGTGGCCATTTTACATTCTGCTTTTTGTCAGTGTAGGGAGAGGTTGCTGTGTGGAGCAGGGACATGCTGTATTGAAACAAATCGCTAGCTAAAAGGTCCACAAAAGTCCTTTTAAGGACTGGTATAGACGTACTATTGTTTGGTGTGCAGTATATAGGGGTGTAATACACTTATACTTTCTAATATACAAAGCATATTATAGTGGATTTGTATTGTGCAGCATTGTGACTGGTGGTGTATTTGGGTACTGTAGAATTTTCTTTTCTGTTTTGCTGCATTACCTCTGCTACACACAGTGACAAACGTTACTGGAAGAAAAGTTTTATAACTGGTGCGATAAACCAGTGGCCCCCAAAATGACAGATTGAAGCTGGGTGTTATATAAAAATATACTTTCATAATAGTGTATTTGGGTACTGCAGAATTTTTGTCTCTTTCGCTGCGTTACCTCTGCTGCACATAGTGACAAAATGTACTGAAAAAAAAGTTTTACTACTGGTGCGATAAACCAGTGCCCCCCCAAAAGACAGATTGAAGCGGGGTGTTATATACCTTCTTCCACATATACTGCGCTTCTCTAGAGACTTTTGTCACAGGGTCATTTAAAAAAATGGCAGGCAGAGGAAGAGGCAGGTCCTTCCGCAGGGGTGGTAGGGGTAGGGCAGGAGCACCAGGCCGGATCCAAAGTGGGAAGTGGCACAAGGTGCATTCGATTACGTCAAAGGACACACCAGACTTGGTTGAGTGGTTCACCACCAACACCACCACCACCATATACCGTCTGCTTTAGTCACAGGAATTATGTTCCGATCCATCAGAAGACATTTCCGATGCGCAGCCATTCTTGGCATTGGATCATGAAGAGGAGGTAGCAACAGCCGCCACTCAACAGTCTGACGACAGTACCCAGATCAGCCCAAGGAGGTTGGTCCCCGCTGTTGCTGCCTACTCCGAGATCTCTAATGTTAGTGGTGGGGAAGGTGACATCGATGGTGATGTGTCTACAGACGTCACGTGGGTGCCCACAAGAGAGGAAGAGGAGGGGAGTTCAGAAGGAGAGATGGACCAGCAGATAGGGAGGAGAAGCAGGCCGAACTTACATTGCACAGGAGGGACAAACCAGACTGCTAATGTATCAGGAGCGAGCCATCAACCATGTACGGTCACATCTGGCGCTCCCAGGACGCCGGCCAATGGCTCCGCAGTGTGGGCTTTTTTTTAACGTGTGCGCTGCTGACAATAGTGTTGCCATCTGCAGCCTTTGCAGTCAACACATAAGTCACGGTAAGCCCAACACTCACCTAGGGATGACCGCCTTAAGAAGGCACCTGGCCTCCCATCACTGAGCCCAGTGGGAGCAATGTCAACAGAACCCACAAAGCCACACTCCAGGCTCTCACCGTCCAGCCTCTTCTCCTTCTCCTTCTCCTCTATACTCACAATTGTCCTCCACTCCACCTTCCATCATGCCGTCCTCACGTTTTTCTGCAAAAAGGCAGGCTTCCATGGCCCAAATGTTCGTTCGTAAAGAAACGATGACGCTGGATAACACTCTTGCCCAACGGTTGACCGCTGGCTTGTCGGAACTGATAGCCTGCCAACTACTGCCATATAAACTGGTGGACTCGAAGGCCTTTCGAAAATTTGAGGCCATTGGAACACCACAATGGAAGGTCCCAGGAAGGAAATATTTCTCACAGAAGGGGATCCCAGAGCTATATGGCCATGTTCAGCAGAAAATGAATGTATCTCTGGCACACAGTGTCAGTGCCAAGATACATCTGACCACAGACACGTGGTCTAGCAAACAGGGGCAGGGAAGGTATATAACTTTTACTGCCCACTGGGTCAACCTTCTGACGGCCCTCAAGCATGTAACCAGTGGCACCCATGTAGATTTGGTTTTACCACCACGGATTGCATGCAGGCCGGCCTCTTCTTCTTCTTCTCCTCCTCCTCCTACTCCATCCTTTCTCTCCTCCTCGGCTGACTCCTCCTTTTCCGATGCTATCGTCTCTTCCGCTGCGCCGCCCAAGATCCCCAGAACCTATTCGACATGCCAGGTGAGACGTTGCCATGCTGTGCTGTGTCTGTTGTGCCTGAAAGACAAGAGCCACACTGGTCCTGCACTCCTTTAAGCTTTGCGTTCACAGGCACATCAGTGGCTAACACCGTTCAATTTGACAGTTGGTAAAGTGGTGTGCGACAACGGTGCCAATCTGCTGAGCGCGCTGAAACAGGGCAAATTACACACGTGCCATTCATGGCACACATCCTGAACTTGGTCGTGCAGCGATTCGTTGCCAAATACCCTGGGGTCCAGGACGTCTTGTGGCAGGCCAGGGAAATCTCGGGCCATTTCAGAAGATCTTACACGGCCATGGCTCGCCTTGCTGACATTCAGCGGCGACACAACCTGCCTGTCAGAAGTCTTATTTGTGACTGCCCGATGCAATGGAACTCAACCTTGTATATGCTTGATAGGCTGCTCCAGCAGAAACGTGCAGTTAACGACTACCTGTACGAACTCTGCGGCAGGACAGGTTCTGGGAGCTTGTTTTTTTTTTCACCACGCCAGTGGCTGCTCATGCACTACTCATGCAGACTTCTGCGGCCATTTGATGAGATCACCAAACTGGTCAGTCGCAGCCAGGGCGCCATCAGTGACATTGTACCTTACGCCTTCTTTCTGGAGCATGCATTGCATCGTGTCTTTGATCATGCCGTCAAGGAGCAGGAGCAGGAAGATGAGGAAGTCGCAAAACTGGATGAATTCCCAGGGGGGGCTACTCCACCTGAGTCAAGTCAACAACGGGAGTCTGAAGAGGAGTCAGAGGAGGATGGTGCTGGAGCGGATGAGGAGGAGCAAGAAGAGCATGCTTTAAACCTTTCTGGGATCCCTGGTGTTGTCCGTGGGGGGAGGAGAATGAGGACGGCAATATCCTGGATGATGAGCAGGAGCCAGGCCACTACACCGCTTCCAGTTTAGTGCAAATGGGGGCCTTCATGCTCCAGTGTTTTAAGAGGGACCCCTGTATAAAAACCATAAAGGGCAAGGACCAGTACTGGGTGGCAATGTACTTAGACCCCCGGTACAAACAAAAAATGGTGGAAATGTTACCACCATCACAGAGGGCTATCAGAATGCAGCACTTCCAATCCTTGCTTCGAGAAATGCTGCATTTTGCTTTTGCGTGCGCAGGCAGAGGAATTTCCACTCACAGAGAAACAGTTGCGAGTACCAATCCAACAGTGCCTGCAAGAAGAGGGCGGTTTGAAGATGTGTTGGTCACTAATGATATGAGATCATTCTTTCAGCCAACCCATCGACAGCTGTCCTCCGGATCCAGCATCAGGGAAAGCCTAGAATGACAGGTGTCCGACTACATCGGGTTAACGGACGATGTGGATGCACTGAGAAGTGATGAACCCCTGGACTACTGGGTGGGCAGGCTTGACCTCTGGCCAGAGCTTGCACAATTTGAAATGGAACTGTTGGCTTGCCCCACGTCCAGTGTCCTGTCCGAAAGGACATTCAGCGCAGCAGGGGGGTCGTGACCGATAAGCGCACTCGCCTAGCTCACAACATTGTTGACTACCTCACATTTTTAAAAATGAATGAGGCATGGATCTCGGAGGAATTCAACACAGGTGACCAGTAGACCATGTTTGATTCAAATTCCCCATGACAGACCACAAATATCCGCCACCACCGATAACAATTCATGGTCCCTGTCTTAGGTAAATACTGCGGCATAAAAAGCCTTTTATGTCCGTTGAATGCCTAATTTTTGGGGCCTGCACTTATTTATCCTGTGAATGTCTAATGTACCTCCAGCCACAGAATACAAAGTTGTTTGCTGTTAGGTGAACGCCTGTGGGCTAATTTTTGGGGTCTGTAATGGGCGGCACTTACTTCTGTATCCGGTGAATGTCTAATGTGCCACCAGCCACAGAATACAAAGTTGTTTGCTGTCACGTGAATGCCTGTGGGCTAATTTTTGGGGCCTGTACTGGCCCACACTAACTTCTGTATCCAGTGAATGCCTAATGTACCACCAGCCACAGAATACAAAGTTGTTTGCTGTCAGGTGAACGCCTGTCGGCTAATTTTTGGGGCCTGTACTGGCCGGCACTTACTTTTGTGTCCGGTGAATGCCTAATGTACCACCAGCCACAGAATACAAAGTTGTTTGCTGTCAGGTGAACGCCTGTGGGCTAATTTTTGGGGCCTGTACTGGCTGGCACTTACTTCTGTATCCGGTGAATAGCTTAATGTACCTCCAGCCACAGAATACAAAGTTGTTTGCTGTCAGGTGAATGCCTGTCGGCTAATTTTTGGGGCCTGTAATGGCCGACACTTACTTCTGTATCTGGTTTTTCACTTAACACTTCTGGTAGGTTAGTGTCCATGTTGTGGGACTATTTGTGCACAGCTAGTAAGTATTTTGTGGCTGCAAATATGACCTGCAGGTTTTTAATGTTCGCCTGCCATTAAAGTCAATGGGGCCCACCGCAAACTTGCAGTTCGCAAACATTTGAGAAATTTTGCGGTTAGCGTTCGCGAACCGCCCTGTCAGATGTTCGTCCATCACTAGCAGTAATCAGTATGGATTCATGAAGAATCGTTCTTGCCAAACCAATCTATGTACCTTCTATGAAGAGGTGAGCTGCCATCTAGATAAAGGAAGGCCCGTAGACGTGGTGTATCTGGATTTTGCAAAAGCATTTGACACAGTTCCCCATAAACGTTTACTGTACAAAATAAGGTCTGTTGGCATGGACCATAGGGTGAGTACATGGATTGAAAACTGGCTATAAGGGCGAGTTCAGAGGGTGGTGATAAATAAGGAGTACATGGAATTCAATGGGGTGGGTAGTGGGGTCCCCCAGGATTCTGTGCTGGGATCAATCCTATTTAATTTGTTCATGAACGACCTAGAGGATGGGGTAAACAGTTCAATCCCTGTATTTGCGGACAATACTAAGCTAAGCAGGGCAATAACTTCTCTGCAGGATAGGGAAACATTGCAAAAAGATCTGACAAAAATTAATGGGGTGGACAACTACATGGCAAATGAGGTTTAAAAATTTAAAATTATGCATTTGAGTGGCAAACATACTGTATGAATGCAATCTATACACTGGGGTGAGAGCCTCTGGGGGAATCTAGGATGGAAAATGACCTGGGGGTCCTAGTAGATGATAGGCTCAGCAATGGCATGCAATGCCAAGCTGTTGCTAACAAAGCAAACAGAATATTGGCATGCATTAAAACGGGGATTAAATCCAGAGATCAAATGATAATTCTCCCACTCTGCAAGACTCTGGTCCGGCCGCATCTAGAGTATGTTGTTTTGTTCTGGGCACCAGTTCTCAGGAAGGATGTACTGAAAATGGAGCGAGTACAAAGAAGGGCAACAAAGATAATAAAGGGTCTGGAGGATATTAGTTATGAGGAAAGGTTGCGAGCACTAAACATATTCTCTCTGGAGAGAAAAGAAGCTTAAGAGGGGATATGGTTTAAATTTACAAATACCGTAATGGTGACTCCCACAATAGGGATAACAAATGTTTGCGGAAGGGAGGTTAACAAGACACGTGGCCACTCAATAAAATTAGAAGAAAAGAGGTTTAACCTTAACCACTTAAGGACCACTTAATTTTTACACAAAAAAAAAAAAATGGGTCACTTTTATTCCTATTACAAGGAATGTAAACATCCCTTGTAATAGAAAAAAGCATGACAGGTCCTCTTAAATATGAGATCTGGGGTCAAAAAGACCTCAGATCCCATATTTAGACTAATATGCAAAAAAGAATAAAAAATTGTCATTTGAAGAAACGACAACAAGAAAATGTCCCTTTAAGAAGCATGGGCGGAAGTGACGTTTTGATGTTGCTTCCGCCCTGCTATGCTATGGAGATGGGTGGGGGTCATCTTGCCCTCCGCCGCTGCCGACGGCTCCAGTACGCGGCGGAGGGCGTTGGGGAGTGGCGGGAGGGGGGGGTGAATCTGCCGCGGAGACCACCGTTATCGTTTAGAGGACCGCTCACTGAAAAGATGGATATCTCGGATGTGGCAGCAGCTGCTGCCGTTACTGACATATCCATCTTTAAAAAAATGACGTATATATACAGTGAGGGGTCCTTAAGTGGTTAAACTACGTAGAGGGTTCTTTACTGTAAGAGCGGCAAGGATGTGGAATTCCCTTCCACAGGCGGTGGTCTCAGCTAGGAGCATCGATATTTTCAAAAAACTATTAGATAAGCACCAAACATACCAACGACCAAAACATAGTGATATACAATGTAATACTGACATATAATCACACACATAAGTTGGACTTGATGGACTTGTGTCTTTTTTCAACCTCACCTACTATGTAAAAATGTAACTGTGTAACTATATTGCCTGTGCTGCTCTTCTTTTATATGACTGCCTGTCACTCCATCATATGTTTTATATGTATCTATATTTTTGGAACCATTGTCATTTTCACAGCAAAAAGTGGTATAAAAATGCAATGTTTACTGTGAAAATGACAATTGCAGTTTAGGAGTTAACCACTAGGGGGCACTGTAGGGGTTAAGTGTGACCTCATATGTGTTTCTAACTGTAGGGGGGCGGGGCTGGACATGTGATGTCATTGATCGTCTTTCCCTATATCAGGGAACATACAATCAATGACACTGCCACAGTGAAGAACAGGGAAGGTGTGTTTACACACACCTCTCCCCGTTCTTCAGCTACGGTCACCGATCGGGGGACACTGACGGCGATCGGGTCCCACGGGCGCGATCACGGAGCTTAGGAACGGGTCACGAGCGCGCCGCCGGCGGCGCGCTCGTGACCCCACGGCTGGGCATAAAGAGACACGTACAGGTACATGATTGTGCCCAGCCATGCCATTCTGCCAACCTATATTGGCGTGAAGGGGTCCTTAAGTGGATAAAGGGATACTAAAGGTTGCTTTTTTATTCTCTTATGTGGTCCCTTGGCGGCTTTCGCGGCTCCTCCCCGCATTAGCTAACCCCCCGAGGGGGTTACCTTGCAGGCGTGCTCCCGAGTCATACACTCGGCATCCATAGACAATAAATTTGATTGACAGCAGCGGCAGCCAATGACTGCGCTGCTATAAATCTATCCAATCAACGCCAGGACTCTGTGGAGAAGAGGACACCGGGGACGCACTGAGCAGGTGAACTGGCTCATGTAAGTAAAACGGGGGGGGGGGCGGTGATTTCCAGGTGTTTGTTTACCTTAATGCATAGGATGCATTAAGGTGAAAAAAACACGAAGCTTTACAACTCAACTCCTTTAATTTATTAGAAAGCAGCATGCAGATATCATCATGTTGCAGGTGACACGCATGACTAGCAGTATGGTCTTGGCATTGAGGAGAGCTTTGGTTGGTTGGGCATATCATGTTACTTATTCCCAAATTCCTATCGGGGTCAATCATTAAGTGTACAGTTAATTTTGTTTTAATTGACTTGAAAGTGGATCATTCTAGCCACTTTATTGTTTTCATGGTGCTATAGATTCCAACCCTATTAACATGTCTTTCATTATTGTGTATGTTAAATTTGCCCTCCATCATCAGCCAAGACCATACATAATGGTGCTAACTGCCTAGCTGCAAACCTGCTTTCTGCTACTTTGTAAATTAATGACTTTAATAATGCGTGTTGTCCTAATGTTGACAGATACTCCAACCATTTCTGGGTGCGGGCTGGTTTCCTTCTCCCCCACTCTGTTTTCCAAGTTTATACTGAAGCTAGGCTTAATTCAAGTGTGGCATCATTTACACCCATTGTTCCAGCAATACTCTTGTTATTCCTTTTTTAGCATCACTCCCATTCAAAAATGTACCTGGAAGAACACCGTCCCGCACTAGCGGTAAAGCCGCTAGGTTTTCCTCGATGGGCACCCAACAGTAGCTTAAACCATAAAAATACATAAAGAAGTGCCAGACCCAAATCAGATAAAAAAAAGTTCAAGATAATTGTAATTGATTAAAAAGTCATATATAAACAGCCAATCTGTTTTGGGGGCAACTTGGATAGACTCAAACGAACAAGTAACTGCACAGATATGTATTCGAATCAGTATTGAACTCTCCTCATGGAGGAACAACCTGAGAGAAGTAAGATTGTTTGTAAAGATGTATGGGCATGCACAGATAAACAGACATCAAAGAAGAAACCTTGACGTGTTTTTAAACAAAGTATTTAACCTGAGAGCAGCAAGATTGTTTGTAAAGCTCGATAGGCATGTACAGATAAAAGGACACGTGTTTTGAATAAATTGCTTAAAGGGTAACAGCAATTTCATGAAAAAAGTATAGCAAATAAAATAAATATTAATATACTGTATACGGTATATAATATAAAATCATTGCACTATCCATATTGCAATTTAATGTTAAAAATGACCTTTCTGACCTGTTGGGTAGAGACTTGATGCCCATGGAGCATTTGCTCCTTCGAGACTCCTTACCTGACCATACACTCTCTGCAATTTATAGTATTCTCATATCCCGATCTTCCAAAATATATGGATCAGTGGGCAACTGAACTTGACGTAACGATTACTCAAGTAGACTGGGATAAATCTTTTGCACTTACCCACCATTTATTTTTGGCTAGCAGGTTACACAAGACTAGTTTTAAACACCTAACTATATTGGAGCCCGATTTTCCTCCATTGACTTTATCCATCTGTGCCTGACCTCTGTTGGTGTTGTCAACCAAGCCAAGGCTTGCTGACTCATATTTGGTGGGCCTGTCCCCCTGTTTACAGGTTCTGGACCTTGATTTTGGAATTGTGTGCTAAAATCATTGATACAACAAAAGCAACAAAAGCAAAAAAACTACTTGCATGGCATACAAGCAACATCAGCACTCTAAATAACAGTGATAAGTAAAATAGTCCATATAGTTCAAAGTGGAGGCAAACCAATGGGCAGGTGGAAAATCCCAATTCAGCAGCTCCTTGAAGATAGATTTGGGAGAGATTCCTCATGGACATGCAAAGACAATATTGTAACCAAGCGAGGGCTACAGACTCTAAAGGGGAGCTCCGCCTTGGGAAAAAAAAAAAAAGTCAGCAGTTACATATACTGCAGCTGCTGACTTTTACTATATGGACACTTACCTGTCCACGGAGCCCGTGATGTTGACACCTCAGCTGATCTTCGGATCGACTGTCAGGTGCAGCCGCTACCATTCCAGGTAAGGGAACCCGGCCGTGAAGCCTTACTGTAAATGTAAGTGAGCTACACAATAAAGTGCATTTTTTTAAACTCTTGCTGTTCTGGCGCCCTGCTGTTCTTTCTGATACAACTGTTCCAAACTCCCCTTAGGGAGTCTTGATATTAATCATTCCTGAATATATAAAAAAAACGTAGAAAGGGCATTCTGAAACATTTCTTAACAGTAGCCTAGGCAGTTACCCCACATAATAAGTCAATGCAAACTCCAAACCTCCTAGAATGGGTGTCCAAGATACAGTGCCTTGAAAAAGTATTCATACTCCTTGAAATTTTCCAAATGTTGTCATGTTACAACCAAAAACGTAAATGTATTTTTTGGGGATTTTATGTGATAGACCAACACAAAGTGGCACATAATTTATTAAGTGGAAGGAAAATAATACATGATTTTCAATTTTTTTTACAAATAAATATCTGAAAAGTGTGGTATGCATTTGTATTCAATACGTTGTAGAACCACCTTTTGCTGCAATTACAGCTGCACGTCTTTTTAGGGATGTCTCTACCAGCTTTGGAAATCTATTCTAGAGTGACATTTGTGCCCATTCTTCTTTGCAAAATAGCTCAGGCTCTATCAGATTAGATGGAGAGTGTCTGTGAACAGCAATTTTCAAGTATTGCCAAAGATTCTCAATTGTATTTAGGTCTGGATTTTGACTGGGCCATTCAAACACATGAATATGCTTTGCTCTATATCATTCCATTGTAACCCTGGCTGTATGTTTAGGGTTGTTGTCCTGCTGGAAGGTGAACATCTGCACAAAGTCTCAAATCTTTTGCAGACTCCAACAGATTTTCTTCTAAGATTGCCCTGTATTTGACACTATCCATCTTCCCATCAATTCTGACCAGCTTCCCTGTCCCTGTTGAAGAAAAGCATCCCCACAACATGATGCTTCCATCACTATGTCTCATGGGGGGGATGGTGTGTTCACGGTTATGTGCAGTGTACACACGATTTGGCTTTTGCCCGTCCCAATCTCATCGGAATTCCGACGGAATTCCATCGGAGAAAAATAGAACATGTTCTATATCTAAACTCCGATGGAATTCATCGGAATTTCCGATGAAAAAACTGTGATGGGGCTACATACCATCGGAATATCCAATGGAAAAAGTCTGTCAGACTTTTTCCATCTGAAATTCCGATCGTGTGTACAAGGCATTAGTTTTCCGCCACACATAGCGTTTTGCTTTTAGGCCAAAAAGTAAAATGTTGATCTCATCTGACCAGAGCACATTCTTCCACATGTTTGCTGTGTCCCCCACGTGGCTTCTTGAAAACTGAAAACGGGACCTCTTATGCTTTCTTTCAACAATGGCTTACTTCTTGACACTCTTCCAAAAAAAGGCCGAATTTGTGGAGTGCATGACTAATAGTTGCCCTGTGGACAGATTCTCCCATCTGAGCTGTGGATCTCTGCAGCTCCTCCAGAGTTATCATGCTGCTTCTATGATTAACCCCCCTGGCGGTATTCCCGAGTCTGACTCGGGGTGAGATTTTTTGGCTACGATCGGTAACCCAGAGTCAGACTCGGGCTCGCCTCGCTGAATCCACAGGCTTGGTTTACTTACCTTGTCCCTGGATCCAGCGATGCCACCGCGCGGGTGCTCGCTCGATTCACACAGTGTCCCCCTGTGCCGCCGATCTCCGTTCCCTGCGACGTTACGACGCACGGGGCGGAGAACGGCGCCAAATTCAAAAAGTTAAACAAACACCTTACATACAGTATACTGTAATCTTATAGATTACAGTACTGTATGTAAAAAATACACACACCCCTTGTCCCTAGTGGTCTGCCCAGTGTCCTACATGCTCTTTTTTTTATAATAAAAACTGTACTTTCTGCCTGCAAACTGTAGATTGTCCATAGCAACCAAAAGTGTCCCTTTATGTCAAAAATGGTTTTAGAGCAACTAGAAAACAGCGATAATAAATTATAATCACTTGCAGAATTGTGCGATAGCGATTTGTGGGGAAATTCGTCATAAAAATAAAAGTAATGACAGCGACAATTCTGCAACTGAGCAAATTTCAGTGATTTTGAGTTGATTACATTATTGAATATTTTTTATTATAATTATATTATTATTTGTTATAATTATTTATAATTATTTATTATATTATAATTTATAATTTTATTTTTAAAAAAAATCATACCCGGGATGCCTACTAGACTCTTGTTTGGACAGATTTAAGTGAGTTATTCCTAAGAATTACAGGCCTACAAAATAAAACACCAAATTTCCTTGCAAATAATGGTACCGCTTTCAACACCTTTTTTCTGAAATAATCATACCGCCAGGGAGGTTAAGGCTCTCCTTGCCTGACCTGTCTGTTTAGGTGAATGGCCATGTCTTAGTAGGTTTGCAATTGTGCCATACTCTTTCCATTTTCGGATGATAGATTGAGCAGTGCTCCAAAAGATGTTCAAAGCTTGGGATATTTTTTTATAACCTAACTCTGCTTTAAACTTTTCCACAACTGTATCCTTGGCCCGTCTGGTGTGATGCTTGGCCTTCATAAAGCAGTTTGTTCACTAAGGTTCTCTAACAAACCTCTGAGTGCTTCACAGAACAGCTGTATTTATACTGAGATTAAATTACACACAGGTGGACTCTACTAATTAGGTGACTTCTAAATGCAATTGGTTCCACTAGATCGTGGTTAGGGATATCAGAGTAAAGGGGGCTGAATACAAATGCAAGCCACACTTTTCAGTTATTTATTTGTAAAAAATTGAGAAAATCATTTATCATTTTCTTTCCACTTCATAATTTTGTGCCACTGTGTTGTCTATCACATAAAATCCCAATAAACTACATTTACGTTTTTGGTTGTAACATAACAAAATGTGAAAGATTTTAAGGGGTATGAATACTTTTTTCAAGGCACTGTAGATCACATTGAGCCTATGGAGACTCCTCACACCCATGAATTGGGTACTTACAACCGATGTTATCAAACTTGGCTCTCTTGGAAGGTTTTTAGAGAGTTTCAATAAGTAGAGGACCTTCTCCCCATCTGATGATATAGTATACTGCATGTGATCTTTATCTGTTTGGTAATGGCCCCTGTCCTCCTTCCTCGGGCTACCCTTCCCCTTTTTTAATTTTTCCCTACTTTTCCCTAGCCTTTCATTTCACCCCTTCTTTTCTTTCTTTTATCCTCTCTACCCTCCCCCCCCCCCTCATCTCCTCTTCTGCTTTTCCTTATATACCCTATTCTTCCCATGTTTAGAAGTGTCATTAGGTTTTTGTGTTTTCCTATGTGGGGTCAGTGCTTCTACCTCTTTAAGTAATCATCTTTGTCTTTTTTTGAAGGGCTAAATACTAATGTCTGTTCTATTCTGGCTGTGCACTCAAAAGGCCTTTATATACAATTTTGTATTAATGTACCTGCTTTACTCTGCTGTGCTCATTGTTATTTTCTTCTTGGCCATGGGAGATACATTAGTTGACCTTTCCATATATCAGCCTGCACTATGCTATTCCTCTCTTCGATATAACACAATTAACTTGGTAAATACAGTATTTGCTATGTTTCTATGTTTATTTTGTTATTGTAAAAATTCTTAATAAATTCAGATTGTCTACAAAAATGACATTTCCTTTTCAAACTGCAGCACTGTAATTTCTTGTGAAATTCAGCGCAAAATTGTAACCTGGAAGTGTTCTGTTCCTCCATTGGTTTACAGAACACCTCTAAAAGGTCATTTTATGCTTGGGTGAAGAACTCTGCACTAAGATACATGTCAGTTTTTAGGCATCCTCTGCAACAAAAATTGGCATTTTGGTGAGATGCTCCCTAAAGGTTACTCACTCCTAAAAAGAGGCTTACACTGAAACAGAACACAATCTGGCCATAGATGGATTGAGTGAAACTAATGATTGGCTTCTCTTGAACGGAAGTGTTAGAACATTTTAATTTGATCTGAACATGCAGCCAAAAACCTGCGGTGCTGTTCAGTGTATTCTGACAGAAGAGTAATCCCCACTGTCAGAATACAATAGCACAGCGATGAAAGATTCCTCCATCCAGCTCGTTTGTGTGGATTGGGAATTCCATTGATCTAACCTAAAGATCTATAGGTTGTAACAGGTTTCTATAATCTTCATTAAATGTTATCAGTTCATTCAGTACATTACCACAGTCAGGGATCTGTCATTTAATGTCAGGAGAGTGAGATGTATACAATGGTTCGTAATGAGTCATTGATACTGACAATTACATCACTTGACGCCTTGATTGACATGGATTATCTTCTAGGGACATTACTAAAATCTATTTTAAAATGAGCTTAGTATATTTCTTAGCTTTTTTTATTATTTTTATGGTGTGTATGTGAGCATATGTGTGTGTTTATTTGCTTTCTACATTTGGTTGGAATGGGGAAGAGATACTAATGTACCCTGGTACTTTTAGGTGGGGTGGATGTCTGGCCATCCCCTTATTATAAAAAGAAAAGAACAGAAGGGAGGGCGCACCGACCTAGTGCATTACCATTTAAATTTTAATTAAAAACATAAAAAAAACAGTGGTCTTACTCACAAAGAAAGCTTAAGTAAGGGGGTACACCCCAGAAACATGTCAGCCATCTATATTTCTGAGGTTCCACTGGCAGGTGCCATGAGGTCCAGTTCCTAGCTGTCTGAAAAGCGCTTACTTAAGCTTTCTTTGTGAGTAAGACCATTGTTTTTATTCAGTTTTTAATTAAAATTTACATGGTAATGCACTAGGTCTGTGCGCCCTCCCTTATTTTCTTTTTCTTTAGCTATATGAACACCCTTTGTTCTGAGGAGGGCTGCAAGACTTTGTCGTGAGACTATACTACACCACCCGGGTTTGGAGAAAAACACCAGAGCGCAGGAGAATTTTGTTTCATCCCCTAGTTATAAAGGGGGCTTGAAGATTCCACAGTAAGTCCTTTATATTATGTCCACCTCTTTCTCAGGGTGCTGGAGGTGGTGAAGAGGTCTGTGTCCCTTAGCATTTAGGCAACAGTTCTTTGTAATGGGGAAAGGCTTTTCCACACCCAGTGTCCCACTAGTGTTAAAAGGCATATGATCTAGTATGGCATAGGGAGGGATGTTTGTTGGCTATGTGGTTGTCGGTGGTGTGTTTGTGTGTGCTGGAGCTCATTCTCCTACAAACGGCCCGGGCATATAAATAGCACCAGGATTGTTCTGGGAGTGGGGTTAAGGGGGAAAATATTTGTGCTGGAAGGAGGGAATTCAGTGGGGGGGGGATTTGTATTGAGAGGAGGTGGAATTTTTGCATTTTTTTTGGGAGGGGAGCATTTTGGCTTGCAGAGGAAATGTATGCGTAAATTGAGCATGCAGATTAATACTGGATTTTGGGGGGAGGGGGGGTAATGGAGAGGATTTTTTCTTAAACTCGATGTTCACACTTCATGAAATGGGTCACAGTTTGGTGTCTGCTCTTTGGATGCTAGCCGACCTTGTCCTGGTGCCAATCCTAATCCCTGCACACTAAGTTTTAAGCCCAGTACACAGGCCAAATGTCGAGAGACAGCGGTCAGTTTGCAAAAAAAAAAAGGGACAACATTCGGCCCTTTCGGCCGGCTTCTGTCAGACATGCATGCTGGAAAACCAGCAGCCAACCACCTCCCGATCAGCGCTCTCAGACAATGGTAGTGTTGGGGGCGTCCCCCTGTCAGAACACAACAACTAAGAAGGGAAGATCACTGAACTAATGGTTAGTACATCGACTCTGACTGGAGCTGTCAGTTTTTTTTTTCGACAAGAACTGTTTTAGGTAGATTCAGGTATAATGGACTAAAGTTACGGCGGCGTAGCTTAGCGTGTTTAGGCTACGCCGCCGTAAATTAGCTAGGCTAGTAATGATTCTCAATATACTTGCCTGCTAATATACGGCGGCATAGCCTAAAGCGGGCGGGTGTAAGGGCGCCTAATTCAAATGTGTGGAAGGGGGGCGTGTTTAATGCTAATAAGGCTTGACCTTACGTTTTTTAAGTTTTTTAGTTACTGCGCCGGGCGCCTACATTTCCCAGTGTGCATTGCGGCTAAGTACGCCGTACGGGCCTATTGATTTAGACGTGGACGTAAACAACGTAAATCCTGATTCGCGGACGACTTACGCAAACGACGTAAAAAATTCGAATTTCGCGGCGGGAACGGGGGCCATACTTGACATTACTATTCCAACTAGAGCCTAGCTCTAACTTTACACGGCCTATCTCTTAAGTAAACGGCGTAAAAGTACTGCGCCACCTAGCGGCCATCCGAAATATTGCAGAATATTGCAATAATCTTAGATATGTTTAAGCGTATCTCTGTTTGAGCATACGCTTAAACATACGTCGGCGTAGATTCTGAGTTAGGTCGACTTATCTACTTATAAGTCGGCCTAACTCTACCTGAATGTGTGTACTACCCCTTTAGCCTATACTTTAGGCCCCATACACAATTATCTACATTTGGCCACACTCACAATTCAAAATGGCATGCTACATGCATCATTCACCTTCTCATGGTGCCCAAGGTATTTTGTTCTTCATATCTTTAGTGTCTGCCTCTTGTTTCAAAAGTCTGTGACCAATTTTGTTCAAGGTATGTTTGTGGGGGTGTGATTTTGTAGATATGGCTACAAATGAAGAAGTGGTTTTAGGGGCATGATTAAAACTTAAACTAATGCACCACCTTTTCTCAAACTAAATAAAACTTGGATGGTTGGTTCCTGTTGATAACGAGGAATCTTTTTATGTGTGTGCTTTTTAAACCATAAGCATATGTACAGCTGTTGACACTAAAGTTAAGTGTCCCTTTCGACCCTTTTAAAGTTGCTGGCCAAATAATCCTCAAATTCCAGAAGTAAATATTGTGTGGCAGATATTCAGAAGCAAAGAAAGTGTAAGTAAAAATCAACTGTGGTTTGTATTGAAATACAGAAATAGCTAGGTATGGAAACAGGTCAGAAAGGAAACAATTCATACATTATAATATTCTCATTTAATAAGATGTATGTTTGTGTGGGTTGATGGAAAGTATTAATGGTCAAGCAGCATTAATATCTGTGTAAGGAAAAGCAATCATTCATATTTATTGTCTTCCCTGCTTATAAATTTAGATGAAGAAAGTGGGGTATTTTGTTTGGTTCTATTTTTAGGCAGTGGAATGTTCATTGGGTGTTTATTCATGCATTAAAATGTATGTTATTTGCACAGCAAGAATGTAATGGTTATTGGCAGGATATGACGGCTTAAAATAATGGATAATTACACCATATTAGTGAGCCATACAATAATGTGTACAGAATATAAGGTCAAGGGTGTTGAGGTTTGATAAGGAAGTTAAGAGGTAGTCAGGGTGATAGAATTAACAAGAGTCACCAAGAATGATGTGTATATTTCAGAGGAGATAGGTAAGTGAAGTGTAGTCATCCTGCCCTAAGCAGAAGTGAATGTCTAAAATTAGTTTTGCCTTGTAGTAAAAAGCTCAAACGTACTGATAGTGTTGTGCTCATTTTGTCTTCTGCTAAGATTAGTGTTGCTGTTGCTTTGGCCAGTAGGCATGACTGGTATCCCTGGGTGGGAGATCGCTGTAGCACTACACTGGGTTATGAATATATATGTTCCCTCTGGCCAATCACTAGGAGGTATATTGCTAGTAATACTTGCTAGGGAAGGACATAAATATTTGGGGTTGACTTTTTGAGTTATTCCACCCCCCCCCTGCCCAGAAATACCCCTAAACTGATGAAGAATATTTGTGTGTGGATATGTATTATAGCAAAAAGTAAAGAAAATCGTTTTTTTTTTTTTAAATTGTTGCTCTTTGTTTATAGAGCAAAAAATAAAACCGCAGAGGTGATCAAATACCACCAAAAGAAAGCTCTATTTGTGGGGGAAAAATGACATCTATTTTGTTTGGGTACAATGTCACACAACCCCGCAATTGTCAGTTAAAATGATGCAGTGCCATATTGCAAAAAATGGCCTGGTGATTAAGGGGGGCAAATACTTCCAGGGCTGAAGTAGTTAAACATGTATTGCAATGTATGTGAACTAAGGGTCCCTATTTTGTGCAAGGAAATGTGTAAGAATGCAGTGTGCAGAAGGTTGATTCAGATTTTTTTTATATATATTTATGTGGCCATACCCCTTTAGAACCTAATGGGTTACAGTATATATATATATATATAACCTGAATGGCTGAAACGACATCGAGGGTGGGAGAAGACATCGAGGGATCGTAGATGGCTGACCCGAGAAAGGTAAGTGCCGGGCGGGATGGGCAATCTGGTGGGATTTTATGGGGTAAAGTGGTGGCAATTGATGGGCACAGTGGCGAAAAATAATGGCATGGCACAGTGGCGACAATTGATGACACAGTGGCTGTGTTTGGTGGCATTGCACAGTGGCGACAATTGATGGGCACAGTGGTGACAATTGATGGGCACAGTGGCAACAATTGAAGGCATGGCACAGTGGCAACAATTGATGGGCACAGTGGCAACAATTGATGGCACAATGGCTGCATTTGATGGCATGGCACAGTGGCGACAATTGATGGGCACACTGGCTGCGTTTGATGGCATGGCACAGTGGCGACAACTAATGGCACAGTGGCGACAATTTATGTCATGGCACAGTGGCGACAATTGATGGCATGGCACAGTGGCGACAATTGATAGGCACAGTGGCTGCATTTGATGGGCACAGTGGCTGCATTTGATGGGCACAGTGGCTGCATTTGATGGGCACAGTGGCGGCAATTGATGGACAAAGTAGCTGCGTTTGATGGGCACAGTGAGGCTGCAATTGATGTTTTTTTTTCCACCCACCAAGCATAGCACAATGCACTGCGCACTCCACAGTGCATTCTAGGGCCCTATTTCGGATGAAGCCTTGCACCTAATTGCTGGTCAGGTGCAAGGCTTCACCATCTAGCACTGTCAGAGCCCTGATTTTTCAAAGTGATGATGACTTTATTCAATCACAGTTCAGTGCTCATAGTCCCACACTATAGAGGGTAACTTACTATAGAACACTTTTGCATTGTGTTTAAGTGGAGATAGATATAGCAGGGCTCAGTTTGCTACTAGCGAGTTAGGCCTCGTACACACGATCGGTTAACCAGAGGATAACGGTCTGATGTACTGTTTTCATCGGTCCAAACCGATCGTGTGTAGGCCCCATAGGTTATTTAAACTTTGGTTAAAAAAAAGCCAACTTGCTTTTAATTTAATCTATGGATTCCTAACTGATGTGAAATAAACGACCGTTAGTAGGCACAACCATAGGTTAAAAATCCATGCATGCTCAGAATCAAGTTGACGCATGCTTGGAAGCATTGAACTTCGTTTTTTTCAGCACGTCGTTGTGTTTTACGTCACCGCGTTCTGACACGATCGTTTTTTTAACTGATGGTGTGTAGGCACGACTGATCATCAGTCAGCTTTATCGGATAACCGATGACAATGGTCCTTCAGACCGTTTTCATCGGATGGACTGATCGTGTGTACGAGGCTTTAGTGTGTTCACTTATTGTGTCTTTGAGGGGGTTATTTATGAAAGGCATTCCATTTTGCACTACAAGTTTTATTTTATCTTGAAGTCATTTTTTGGTATAGGTTTCATGGGAACAATTAACACCCAAGGACCAATTTTTCCACACCTGTTTGACAGTTGCATATCATTTACATTTTGGACAGCAAGGCCAATTCTTGCTTTCATCAAGATCCTATAGATAGATAAATATAAATATAGATTTCAAGCAGCAATAGGTTACAAAAGTGAAGAAAAGAATCAAGGCAACTTACCAACATCCCTGACATTTAAATCTAAATTGTGGAGTAGGTGTGCTTGATTCAGTTGTTTTTACAATAACAAATGTAAATCATTTAGATTGTAAGAAAATGTTCCCTTGTATGGCTAGAATTAAAGTTAATATTTGAATACAATCTGTCTGACTACTGGTCACACGATGAAACAGTTGTATAAGCTTCTTTAAAACAAATCCCATTTTCATGCTGCAAAATCTGACCTGGCATATTGTACAATACTGTTTTATTATTAACTGGATTTTCTGTTGAAAAAAGAAAAATGTCCATGAATTAAGTTTGTAATTGGAGCCTTTAATGTCCACTAATCCATTTATTGCAGAATTTGTTTGTTCCATCGTGTGAGCTGGTGCGTTTTTACATTCTAAGCTTGTTTAGCTGCTGGGGAAGTTTATCAAGAAAGAATAGAATACAGCCCCGGGCATATCAAAAACAAAGCCAAGCTCAAAGACATTGCTTTGTGTAGCCACAGCTTAAAAGGGCTGCATTTAGGTACTTTCATAATATGAAAAGACAGTCTGATTTTGGCCCCTCGCTTACTGAGATCACTGCTGTCAGTGCAGTTTATTTGCAATCCCTTGTGATTTCTGTATCATTCAACCTCTTTGAATAAAAATAAAACCAGTGCCAGTCAAAACACCTGCTTATGGACATGCCCAATTATTGCCTTGATCTGTGCCTGCTTGTGAGGGCTGCTTGGCAAGACTTTGGCTTGCCTATTTAATTCTCTCAAGTTTTAAGGTTCTCTTCCGTTTAATTGGGAATGTCAGCTGGATTGTAGCCTAGACAGTTAGCATCACAATAAAAAAAATGGTGATAATGTTTTTTTTTTTTTTAATTAATAAAAGTTGAAAAAAAACTATTAAAAAATCAAATACCACAAACATAGATTAAAACTTCCAAATTAAATTAGAACTACAAACAACTTTAAAACATTGATACAAAAATGCATACAATATTAATATATACATTCAGGTCTCTTGACTTGTAAAGATTAGCGAAATATTAAACCCTCAAATTTACTTAAAAAAAATGCTTTTTCATTACTCTCTTAAAGCGGAGGTTCACCCTAAAAACATGAAACCATCGTGTGTACAGGGCATTAGAGATACCATCAGTTACCTCAGGGAAAAAGTTGTCTACTTGGATGCAGAATTCTCAAGAGATTGTGACACCTATTTTGTCTGTAAACCTTTTACCCTCATCTGGACTGCCCCACCCGTATACAGTATACTGTGGCAGGGTGGCTCTCCTGGGTGAAATCACGTACCTGTTCATGATTTCTAGTTCCAAGCCTGGGGGGGGGGCGCACACTTGTGCCGCCAGCGACCTTCTTCTACTGTGATTGGACACAGCAGGGGTCAATCAGCCGGTCCGGTGGACCCAATGTTTGCCAGCACCCCACAATCATTCCTGAAAGAAGGCAGGATGGCAGTCTACTTATGTAAACAAGGCAGATTGCTGTTCTGTGAGAGGGGAAGATGGAGATCTTGGCCTGGATTCACAAAGCACTTACGCCGACGTATCTCAAGATACGCTGACGTAAGTACAAATGTGCGCCATCGTTTCTATGCGCCGACCCACATACTAAGATACGCCTAAAAATAGGCTTCCTACGACTGACGTAACTTGCCTACGCCGTCGTATCGTGGGCGCATATTTACGCTGGGCGCATTTGCCGCTACCATTGATTTTCTATGCACATATGCAAATGAGGGAGATACGCCGATTTACGAACGTACTTTTGCGTTTGCGTAAGTCGTACGCCCGACGTAAAGTGATTCCCCATATATGAGGCGCAACTAATGGTAAGGTATGGACCAGGGAACACAGCCGTCGTATTTTACGTCGTTTACGTAGTACGTGAATAGGGCTGGGCGTAGGTTACGTTCACGTCGTAGGCAGTGATCCGTCGTATCTTAGGGAGTAGTTCCGATGTGATTGTGAGCATGCGCACTGGGATACGTCCACGGGACGGCGCATTCGCCGTTCGTTTTAAGTACTTGGATGGCACTCAGCCCATCATTTGCATGGGGTCACGCCTCATTAGCATGGCTCACGCCCACTTCCACCTACGACGGCTTGCGCCGAGGGAACCCAGCGCAGTTTGGGAGGCAAGTGCTTTATGAATTAGGTGCTTGCCTCTCTGCGCAACGTCGGTGTAGCGTATATTGGATACGCTACGCCGGCATAAATATGCGCCATTGTATGTGAATCCGGGCCCTTGTGTTTCTGCAAAGCAGGAACACAGATCTCCATCTTTCCCCAATCAAAACACCCCCCTCTCCCCCACAGTTAGAAAGCACTCCCAGGGAACACATTTAACCCTTTGATCACCCCTGATGTTAATACCTTCCCTGCCAGTGTCATTAGTACAGTGACAGTGCATTTTTTTTAGCACTGATCACTGTATTGGTGTCACTGGTCTCCAAAAAGTGTCACGTACTGTCAGATTTGTCTGTCGCAGTCCCGCTAAAAATTTGTGATCGCCGCCATTACTAGTACAAAAAAAATCCATAAATCTATCCCACAGTTTGTAGACGCTATAACTTTTTTGCAAACCAATCAATATATACGCTTTATTGGGATTTTTTACCAAAAATATGTAGCAGAAAAAATATTGGCGAAAACTGATGAAGAAATTTGATTTTTTTTACATTTTTTTTTATTGGATATGTTTTATAGTAGAAAAGAAAAAAATATTGTCGGTATTTTCTTGTTTATAGCATAAAAGTAAAAAAACGCAGAGGTGTTCAAATACCACTAAAATAAAGCTCTATTTGTGGGAAAAGAAGGACATCAATTTTATTTGGGTACAGTTTTGCACAACCTTACAGGGCTAAAGAGGTAAAATAAGGGAACCCACATCGTTTGGGTGCACTTTCAGTGAGTGGTATGGTAGGGACAGGAACCTGCATGTGAAGGACAGCAAGGAAAGGTTCCAGCTGAGCAGGGATAACTCAGGGAAGACTCCCCCAGCATTTTCTATACTCGGGTGTCTGGGATGGAGCATGTAGCTGGTGCAGACTGCAGGAATAATGCTGTCTGCAGCACATGTGTGAAAAAGGACCACACAGCTGAGTTATGTAGAGATTTGATTCAATGCTGTGTATCCTCCTGCAGCAAGTGACTGAAGCTGTGTTAAAATAATTCAATCCATCCCTTCATTCCAGGTTGTGGAACCATAGCAGGATTAGCTGTGGATGAGGAGGAAGAGGGGGGCTTTTGCAGCTGCTGATGAAATTGCACTACTTTTTCCTGGGACAAGGAGGATGCTAAAGGCTTGATTATCTACTTCACCATCTCCTTCATGTGATCTGTCTGCATAGCATACCCACTGCCATAAAAGTAAGGCCACTTTCACACTGAGGCGCTTCTAAACTGCCAGTAAACACAATGATCGCTTTTGACGCTTTTTTAAGGCGCTTTTGAAGAACTTTCCATTGATTTCAATAGAGAGGGGAGTTTTTCACAGCCCTGCCAGCACACTGCCCCAGTGTGAAAGCTTTCATTGATTTTAATGGAAATACGTTTTCGTGAGCTTTTAGGCACTGTTTTTAGCATGAAAGCGCATGATAAGCGCCTCAGTGTGAAAGTGGTCTAAGGCAGATGTGCCCTGCCTTTCAAAAGTGAGGCCCAACTACTGATTTGGCCTTTGGATACAGAACTTACTTGTCCCCTAAAGCCCCTTTCACACTGGGGCGGGAGCCACGGTGGCGGTATAGCGCTGCTAAAAATAACGGCGATATACCTTCGGATTTGCAGCGGGATTTGGCCACTAGCGGCCGATAAAGGGTTATTACCGCCCAGAATGGGCCTCTGCAGAGGCACATTGCAGGTGGTATTGCCGCAGTTTCCCATTGTTTTAAATGGGAAGGAGCGGTGAAGGAGCGGTATACACGCCGCTCCTCTCACCGCTCCAAAGATGCTGCTGGCAAGAGATTTTTTCTCTCCCGCCAGCGCATTGCCTTAGTGTGAAAGCCCTCAGGCTTTCACATTGAGTATGCAGTGCAGGAGTTTTTTAGGCGGTATAGCAGCGCTATCTTTAGCGCTGTACCACCTGAAAAACTCCTCAGTGTAAAAGGGGTCTAAGAGCTACACTGCAACATCCTCTGCCCCTTCTTTGGGCCTTCCAGACATGATGATTGTGCATGATTCCCCATTTTTTTTTACAATTATGGCAATAGGTGGACAGGGGGATGTGGTGCTATGATGACCTTTACAATGAGGGTTATTTACGAAAGGCAAATCCACTTTGCACTACAAGTGCAAACTCCAAGTGCAAACTACAAGCTAAAATGCTGTTTTTTACTTTCCTTCCATGCCCCCCTCGGATCTACAGCGACTGCACTTCCAAGTGCACTTTCAGTGCAAATTCAAGTGCACTTTGCAATTGTAGTTTGCACTTATAGCGCAAAGTAGATTTTCCTTTTGTAAATAACCCCCTCTGTGTAGCCCGCTACATGGGAAGTCACTGTAATAGTGACAATATAGAGCCCTGAATATAGCACTGCATATAACACTGTATAAAAATACAAAAGTAGTTCCAGAGAAAAACTTTGTGGGCCAGATTCACATAGGTTAGCGGATCTTTAGATCCGCGTAACCTATCTGATTTAAGATCCGCCGCCGCAAGTTTTTGAGGCAAGTGGGTAATTCACAAAGCACTTACCTCAAAACTTGCTGGGGCGTATCGTAAATCCCCTGGCGGAATTCAAATTCCGCGGCTAGGGGGAGTGTACTATTCAAATCAGGCGCGTTCCCGCGGCGATCGAACAGCGCATGCGCCGTCTGCAAATTTACCCAGCGTGCATTGTGCTAAATGATGTTGCAAGGACGTCATTGGTTTCGACGTGAACGTAAATGGCGTCCAGCCCCATTCACGGATGAGTTACGCAAACGACATCAAATTTTTAAATCGCGACGCGGGAACGACGGCCATACCTAACATTGGCTGTGCCTCATAGACCCAGGGGTAACTATCCGCCGGAAAAAGCCGAACGCAAACGACGTAAAAAAAAGCGTCGGGCGGTCGTTCGTTTCTGAAACGGCGTATCTCCTCATTTGCATATTCGTTGCGTAAATAAACCGAAACGCCACCTAGCGCCCGGCCTGGAATTGCAGCCTAAGATCCGACGGTGTAACACAGTTACACCTGTCGGATCTTAGGAATATCTATGCGTAACTGATTCTATGAATCGGGCGCATAGATACGACCGACAGAAATGAGAGATACAACGGTGTATCAGGAGATACACCGTCGTATCTCTTTGTGAATCTGGCCCCTTGTGTATGTGGGCAGTTAGCATCAAGGTTGACATACAAAACCTCAGAATATATAAATACAAAGTAATTCAGCACCCTTCTAAATACAAAGTAATGCATTTCAAAATCAATGGTGGTACCATCGGATCACAAAACGCACACATTTTCTGATTTTCAAAATAAAGTTCTTTCAAAATTCGACCCGTGTATTTGGGAGTTGAGTTTTTTAGAAACAAAAAGCACTGCAAGTTAAAAACAAGCTAAATTTACAAGATGATCTTTGCTGTTGATTTTTTATTTGGGGATGTTATTTGTAGTAAGACATTTAATGTATAAGTATTAAAACAAATCTACAAGCACCAGTGTATCTTACAATTATTATTCTAGATTCCTAAGCCTCGTACACACGATCGGATATCTGATGGAATCTAATCCGATGAATTTTTTCATCGGATATCCGATGAAGCTGACTTTCATCAGTCTTGCCTACACACCATCAGTCAAAAATCCGACCGTACCAAAACACGGTGACAGAAAACATGACTGATGTATAACAGATGGAATTCTTCCCACTTTACCCCAAATCCTCCCACCACTCCTCTTAACTATAGTAATTGAGACCACACCGGTGCTGGAGTTATAAAAGGCCGTAGCAGCCTATTTTATTAAACCAATATATATATATATATATATATATATATGTATATATATATATATATATATATAAATAACACAATAACATAACATCCCATAAATAACATAAACTCTGTTAACAAAACCATAAATCTAACTAGTGTTGGTCTAAGCAGGAACTCAATACCCCTATGAGGGGAAAAACCATAATGCACTGCGGTACTAACAGTGTATTGATAGGCCTCCTGCCGACGAACTGGCCCAGAGACAGCCAACTGACCGCAGTTCCCCATTACCACTTCCCAGCTAACCTCCGTTAGCTGGAAACCATTATCGGGACCCATAGCAACGATGGGTCCCCAAAACTCCTCCTTCTGCCATATCTTCCCTCTCCTGCCAAGACCAACACCCGCCACAGCACCCAAGGGGAACAACCTTACCCCCTTAAATACCTCCATGTGTCCTGCTCCAAATCTAGGTGTCTAACCGCCAGACCCCCGTTCCGCACAATGAACTTACTCACTTCACTTTGAGAAACAAGCAGATGTTCTAATTAACCGGTTCACGGAGAAGGGGTACCAACATGCGCAACTAATTAAACTAAAAGAACAAATACGGAACACGGACAGAACCACATTATTAAGACCCAAACCACCAAAGCCGATAAAGAAGACCAATGACATATCCTTCATAACGGGGTACAGTACTCAACACCGTCAGCTAGCGAAAATCTTGAACAAGTACTGGCCCATTCTAAAGGTAGATAGAACACTCGCAGGCATTTTACCAAATAAGCCCAGTTTCATCTACCGGAGGGCACCGGAAACCACCTGGTCCTTCAACACAAACATTCAAATTTGTACAAAGAAAGAACTGTGCCTCAGTCAGCTCACATATATGAAGATCTTCCTGCTATTGCTTGTATATACTGTATACTGTATATATAGTGTAGAGGTAGGCCACCACACATGCTTTTAGGGGCGTTGACCCAGGTTCCATCCATGAAAAAAGTACATAGAATATGAAGAAGGTAGTAGCTAGCTACACTCAATGGGAGGAATTTTCAAATGAAGTTTAATCAATTATAAAAGATGGTGAGCTATCCCTTAAAAGTGAGAAAATTATACAGCTCAATAAACACAACATATACTAGTGTGCATATAATACATCAGAGTGAAATAAATGCATATATATATATATATATATATATATGCATTTATTTCACTCTGATGTATTATATGCACACTCGTATATGTTGTGTTTATTGAGCTGTCCATAAGTTCAAAAATGAAGAATCTGTCATATATTGTATAATCAATTATTTACAAAAATGTGAGGGTTGTACTCACTTTTGTGAGATACTGTGTGTATGTATGTGTGAGATATATATATATTTATATATATATATATATATATATATATATATATATATATATATATATATATATATATATATATATATATATATATATATATATATATATATAAAATCTTTACTTATCATACAGTAAAAATATATGTGGCTGTTGTTCTCTGGCTTTTTTCCCTGCATACAGGTCATGCGCTTTCTTAGGAGTAGAACAAATTATTGATTGGTCTCTTGTGAAGAACAAGTACTGCAAGTTGAATTTGCCGAGACCACTTAATGGGCCAACATAACAGTTCTTCAAGCTTTCAAACCTCACAGGCTTCCTATTCAAGTCTCATATCTGACAAAAAAGCAGATCTACTAGTTTCCCCTATGCTATTATTCCCAGTGGGACGTTAACAAGAGAATCAACACAATCTGCCACTCCAAGTACAGAGAAAGGCCTTTAGATGGAAAGACACCGGGGTGTTATTATGTGACATTGTAAGTTACCATTTTATATATAATATCGCCATTATAAAGAAGTATTTTAGAACATGGCAATAAAATGTGCATCAACCGAATTCCAGACTTAAACCCACAGTTTCATAAAGAGGTAACACTCACCAGTACAACGTGAGCCATACAATTGTTCCCAGATGGCACTCAAAAAGGAAAATACTGGAGCTTATTAAAACTAAAAATAAATCAGGCACATACAAAACTCACATCAATCTGCTGAATGGAAAAAGTGATCAAATTGTGTTAAAATGAACTGCTAGCAAAGAATTCCGGTCTTTCTAGCACTCTAAAAATGAATTAACACATGTAAACATATCCACCATGCTACTTTAATTATATGTCCTAATTCGTGTCAGTCACTCATGTGTTTTGGACAGACTACAGACACAGTTTTTAACCATTTATTGTGTAGGGTTTTTCTGTTTTTCCTCTTTAGAACTAGCAATGGGCTAAGCCAAAAGAAACAGCTTGGTAGTTTATATGTTATGTTGCTTGCAATAACACTGCACTGACCGTGGATATTGGGTGATCTTCTTGTGAAAAGTGTGATTAAAGAGCTTGTGTCTTCCCTATGTCTAGTCTCCAGGGAATTTATGAAATTGCAAGGAAGACCTGAAAAAAGATCCAGTTTATTGTGACTCTCTTTTACAGCTGCCAGACACATGGGGAAATCAGGAAAAGAATGGATTACACTAGTATAGGTCATACTTTGATCTGTCCTTTCCTTAATGTTTCTTTGTGCCTGGTGGCCATAGGATCAGGGGGTTTACTACTGAATTGAGGTAAAGAATAACTTAATTTAAGTGCTACAGTGTTTTTTATCTCTTCTCCATGACTGCTGAGAAGCATATGTATTGGAACTCCAAAATTACAGCAGCCTTGCATAATTACACAACAAAGGTGCTTAAATTGGAAAAGGGCAACGTTTTGGCTTTATTACAGAGGCCAAATAACAATAACATTTTTCTGTGACAGACACAGGCATTCTGCGAGCACCTAATCAATACTCACAATGTGTTGAAGGAGTGTTCGTACTGTAAGGGCCAAACCAACATTTTATTAACCCAACAACCCAGTTTAAGGGATTAACCATGAACATCCATACAAACTGTGGTGGAGTACCAACTGTGATGATTAGGAGAGCTTGTCCGATGGCAGGAGTTCACTGACCGTACCTCAACCTAAATAGACAGCCAAGCCAACCCCAACAACATTTACCATATAAAATCTGGAACCCACTTAAAGTTTTAAAGTTCCCAGTCGTCAATGCTCCCTTTCATCACTGCTCAAAGAGCGGTTATTCCGGAAGCAGACAGTGAGCAACAGAAAAAAATAAATCTTTACTGATGTTTTCAGCTTTAGCATGGACATGCATGGAAGAAAAGTTATATAACACAAATGATCATACTAATAAAAGTCATGTTGTGTTCACAATAATCCATTTACTGACTAGTAAGATATCCAGTGGGTTGATTTGTTTACTAACACTAAAGCTTGAAGAGAGGTTTGATGTGGACCAACACCCATACAAACAGGCTTAATTTCACACAATTGATAATGGCAGAGTGGTCAATCAACAGTCAATACTTGTCCATATGCACTACCGTTTCAATTGTATTGTATTGTTTTAATACTATACAGTATATAGGTGAATAAATAAATAATACCATGTTATAGGAGTCATACTGATTTTGTTTGGCGGAAAACATGGCATCATGGAAGGAAAATCATAACAAAGCTCTACTTAGAGGCTAAATTCCCTTTTATTTCTTTTTTCTAAATTCCCTATGTACCAATATACCAATATTGTACCTCTGTTGCAGTAAAGAAAAAAAAATCACTATATTCTAGGGCAGGCTCATCTCAGCATTCAGTTTCTTCTATGAAAAACTCCTCCATGACTTCCTAGGATATTCAATAATATACAAAAGTGCAGCGCTAAGAGACCAAGTATAGTATTTATCAATAATACACAATTTTTACAGTGTATGCACACCTCAAAGGGAGAAGTAGAAAAGTGGGTGGGAATAAAAAAAAAGAGGTCCTGTAATGAGGGAGGGGTGGCCCAGAGAGGTAAAACACATCCTATTCTGTGATGAAGTAAAGCAGTGCATGATGGGATATGAAGTTTTCTGGATGGTCACATGATGCTACAGGAAATTAGGGCTCAGAATGCATTTTTTGGAATTTTGAACAGAGAGGGTCCAGACTGAAGGCTGCCACAGACTAAGTGAGTGAGTAATGCACACATTGGGATGGCTCGGGCAGAAACAACATTAGAAATGGCTTCTATTTATTATGAGAAGTTAAATTCTGCCGGAAAGGGTAAATTTAGCCTTTAAAGTTGAGAAAGATCATTATGACTGCAATAAAGACAATTTGAAAAAAGTAATGTAGCACTGACTTTGGGTTGACATATTATAAACATTTAGTATGATGCCTTTGCAAAGCACTATGTATTTCTAATTACAATTGCACAGTATGGCCAGTAGACTATTAAACTGTTTGGTCATTGAAACAAAGTATTTTTTTCAGATGATAGCAAGGTAATATCTCCACTAAAATCATAAATCTCTATGGGTTTCTATAGGCAAGATCCATGACTGAGTTCCTACCATAAGGCCATCTCCTACAATCATTAAGATTGAGGCCGCGTACACACGATCGGTCCAAACCGATGAAAACAGACTGAAGGTCCGCTTTCATCGGTCCAAACCGATTGTGTGTGGGCCCCATCGGTCAGTTATCCCTCGGTCAAAAAAATGAGAACTTGCTTTAAAATTGAACCGATGGATGCCTAACCGATAGGTCAAAACCGATCGTTAGTATGAAAAAGCATCGGTTAAAAACCCGCGCATGCTCAGAATCAAGTCGACGCATTCTTGGAAGCATCGAAATTTGTTTTTATCAGCACGTCGTTGTGTTTTATGTCACCGCATTCTGACACGATTGGTTCATTAACCGATGGTGTGTAGGCACATCAGACCATCAGTCAACTTCATCGGTTAACCAATGACAACGGTCCTTCGGACTGTTCTCATCAGATGGAATGATCGTGTGCACGCGGCCTCAGTCTTCTCCCTCTCTGCATTGGGATTTCAGTAATTCTATATTATTAAGAGCACAAAAGTTATATTACGCATCTCTCAAGACTGATAACTTTAAAGTGGGAATATGCAGAGTCTGGAACTAATGCATTTTAAACAAACGTTTCATACCTACCTGCTCTGTGCAATGGTTTTGCACAGAGCACCCTCAATCCTCTTCTAATTGGGTCCTTTGCAGGTGCTCCTGGCTCCTCCCCCTCAAGCAGTACCCCCAGAGAAAGCCGCTTACCCTGGTGCATCGCTGAGTGCTCCCACGTCCATAAGTCCCTGCCTCCCCCACTCTCTCCTCATTGGCTCACTGGCTGTTATTGACAGCAGTGGACGCCAATGGGCGAGGGAGTTCTGGGACAGCCAAGTCTCTTGTGCACATTCCCCCCAGGCACTATAATTAAAGGAATTTTTCGCTTTTTAGTGTTTAACTTTAAGCATCGTTAAGATCACTGCTCCTGTAAAAACAATCTTTTAAAAAAAAAACTAATTTGCCTTGATACATACAAGTAGCTGAGCCCCTATACCCTTTTTATGGCCAATAACGTGCATATAATCTTTCAAAATGGGGACTTTTGATTTTTAATGTGCAGGTCCGATAGACTTTAAGAGATTGTGGCTTTCGGCCAAATGTTTTTTTTCTGTTAGGGAGTTCTGGTGCAAACCGAACAGAGGGGTGTTTTGCCCATCAATAATTGTAAATGTAGAAGTCAACAGAGGAAGTGAGTACCTGCTTCTGTGTTTACATTTAACAAGACACTGAGAACAGGGCAGCACTGGAGGTGACAAAATGGAGAACCACCTTGTTTTGGCTTAAAGAAAAAAACAGACGTCTAAGAAGAGAACTCTCCTTATTTTGTTGAGATTTCCTTTCACTTCACTATTGGATCTCATGGAGATGATCCCCAAGGGATATAAACAAATCTAAAACTAACAATCAAGTTTGGCTATATGGCTTTAGCTATATGATTTAATTTAGGATTTTTTTTAAATGGGAGAACAGCATAGTATAACTTGTTTACTTATTAAGCATTTCTTTAGTATGTTTTCAAAGTGGACACCATAGCTGTGTAGTTCTAATATGTTTTTATATAATACTAATGGCTACAGAATGCTTGACTTTGTACTTTGCATGTCCTTTCTTTTGTCTGACTAAGGAAACTGACAAGATGGTAATGAAGAGTGAATAAATCAGTAAAGACAGATGCCGCCCATGCTGTTAAATTTGGTATTGGTTACATATCAAGTGCTGCCTGGTGATTCCAGTTCAATTTACAACTTCCAGAAGAGAAGGCATCCAGTGGCATAAAATCCATATCTCATCTTAAAACATGATCACTGGTAAAAGGTACAGAAACATCAATGGTGTTAGTTTTCTCTAGCTTCTACCTGTTTCAAAAACAGAGTCTGATCCTATCCCAAACTTGCAGGTTTTTTTATATTTTTTTATACCATACCTGTATCTTAAAATACACCTGTACTGAGAGAATCAAGTAGGTTGCTATTGTTAGTTATCTAGTTGTTGCCTTAATGCTTTCAATCACTGACCTAGGGAAAGAAAAAGTCAAATTAAGTTAGAACTTTACAGAGTGTCTCCTCCCTTCCCGCTATACAGGGGGACTCGGCAGGGGTGCCCTCTGTCACCCTTGCTGTTCGCGATTGCCATAGAACCGCTGGCGGCACTGGTCCGTTCTGACCCCCTAATTAAGGGACTTCAGTACGGGTTAATGCATGAAAAAATTATGCTCTACGCGGATGATACCATGCTACTACTGGGAGATACGTCGGGTTCTCTCCGGGAGGCAATGTCGGTAATTCAGACCTTCGGGTCCTTTTCGGGACTATTGATAAATTGGACTAAGTCCGCAATTATGTTTTTGGATGCGTCGAATCCGCAGGATCGCACGTTGCTTGACATTCCGGTGGCGACTAAATTTAAATACTTGGGCGTCTGGGTTACCCCCCAACCGCTCGATTATGTCTCCCTAAATCTCACTCCCCTGATAGGCAGGATTAGAGACAAAATTAAGATATGGTCAAAATTGAAAATGTCCCTGGTTGGTAGAGTGAACCTCACGAAGATGGTATTTATGCCTCAGTTGTTGTATATTCTGCACAACACCCAAATGGTTATCCCTCTCAGGATTTTTAGAATTATTAACTCCCTGTTCAGGGCATTTCTCTGGCTTAACAAACCCCCCAGGATTAAGCTAGAACAACTACAAAAGCCAAAGGAGGTGGGGGGGCTTGCTCTCCCAAACCCCTGGGTATACTACCTGGCATCACAATTACAACATATAGCTCGGGCTATGAGTAAGGGAAGGGGAGACCCGGTGGTCGACATAGTAAATCACATGACAGGCATGGATAATATGGTAACTGGTCTCGAGTCGTTGCAATGTGCTAAGTCCAATAAACTTTTCCCTACATATGCATTAATGCAGAAAGTCTGGAATAAAACCCGCCAATTACAAAACATAGAGGGGTTTACCGGTCACAGTCCAATCTGGAACAACCGATACTACGAGGAACTTCTGTCTCTGACCTGTGGTGAGCAGTGGAGGAGGTATGGGGTTACACACTTGGTGCATATCTTCTCTGGGGGCCTTCTGCTTTCTTTTGCGGAGCTCCGAGAGAAGTTTGATCTTCCCCAGACAATGTATTTTCCATACTTACAGTTGAGACATGCCATCAGGGCCCAGGCTGGAAATAACCCTTGGACATTGTCCCCTGCCCCGATCTTCCACTTTATGACTGGGATAGCTAGCTTCAGGGGCTTCATCTCAAGCTCATATGCCATGCTACTGACAGCTGTACTGCCGGCCCTTCCCTCTAGGGTGGTGGACTCTTGGGAAAGGGATGTGGGTGTTTTTGAGGAGGAACAGTGGGAAGAAGCATTACTAGCCATACAGGGAGCCTCGCTCAACGTAGCACACCGTTTGTCACAACTGTACATTGTTCTACGGGTACATTTTACCCCGGCCAGATTGCATAGGATGGGGCTGTCTGAGGATGACAACTGTCCTAGATGTGCTAGAGACCATGGTGACCTCATCCATTTGATGTGGCGGTGCCCCAAGCTGCATTTATACTGGACGGGGGTTCTCACAACACTAAACAGGGTATTCATGATTCAAATACCGCAAACCCCTAAAGTATGTATACTGGGTATAATAGAAGTCATTCCGCTGGAGGATAACCACAAAAAGGCAGTTGGTAGGGCCCTTTTCCAGGCCCGCAAACTAATCCTAAGGCACTGGAAGGACTCCAGGGTTGGGAGAGTGGATAGCCCAGATGGGATCCACTCTACAGGCAGAGAAATACATATATCAACACAGGAAAAGATGGGGCAGGTTTGAAAAGTTGTGGGCCCCCTGGCTAAATTTCCGGGGCTTAGCTCCATTCGAGTTGGTGTTGGAATGAATGAATGAATGAATGAATGAAAAACTTATATAGCGCGGCACATGCGAACTGAAATCGCCTCTGGGCGCTGGTTGTTTGTGTCTCATGCCATCAGAAAAGCAGGGTTTTGATCTGCTTTCTGAAGGACAGGTGGTTTTGCTCCAACCGAATGCTGGTTGGTAAAGCATTCCAAAGCCTGGGGCCTTGGAACGCAAACCTTCTTTCTCCTTTGGACTTGTATTTGGTTTTTGGAACCTTGACCAGATTTTGGTCGGTGGATCGCAGAATGCGGTTGCAATTGTGCGGTTTGATCTTGTCGCATAGATATCTTGGAGCCTTCCCATGGATGCACTTATGTGTCAGGCAGAGTGCTTTGAATGCAATTCTGTCTTTCACTGGCAACCAGTGAAGGGATCTCAGTGAAGGTGAGATTGATTCCCAAGATTTTTTCCCAGTCACCAGTCTGGCGGCCGTATTCTGTACGACTTGTAGACGAGCGATTTGGTACTTGGGGAGCCCGAGGTAAAGGGCATTTGCATAGTCCAGTCTGGAATTCACGAATGTTCCTACCACGACTGCTACGTCTTCTTTGGGGATAAATGGAATAAGTCTGCGTAGTAGGCGCATCAGATGGTGCGACCCGCTGACTACTGACCCTATTTGTGCGTCCATTGTCATGAAGGTGTCAAACGTGACACCTAGACTTTTGACTTTGGAGCTAGGGGAGATGATTTGTCCCAGAATGGGCGATGGTGTCCAGTTTGTTGCCAGTTGACTCTTCCGACTGGCATCAAACATAAAGAGTTCTGTTTTAGCGCTATTGAGTTTAAGATAACTCTTAGTCGTCCAGTTTTCTATTGAAGAGAGACATTTCTCTAATCTGAGATGATGATCCTTTTTGTGGCAGATGCGAAAATACAGTTGCGTGTCGTCTGCATAAGAGTGATAGAGTAGTTCTTGGCTACTGATAATATCAAAGAGAGGACGAAGATAGATATTAAACAGCACCGGTGAAAGGGGGGATCCTTGGGGGACCCCACATGGCACCGTCCGTTTTTCTGACGTGAAAGATCCCAGTTTCACTGTTTGTGATCGGTTTCCGAGAAAAGGAGAACCATGGTAAAGCATCTTCTGTGACTCCGGCGACTTCTGTTAGTCGTCTCAGTAACAATTTATGGTCTACTGTGTCGAAGGCTGCGCTTAGGTCCAGCAGAACCAGGAGACAAGATTCTCCTTCGTCTGCGGCCTCGAGCGCATCGTCCCATATTTTCAGTAAGGCCGTTTCTGTCCCGTGTCCGGGGCGGAAACCGGATTGAAATGGATCAAGTAGGTTGTGGGTATCCAGATGCTGTTGCAGCTGTTTTACCACCACTTTCTCCATTATCTTGGACAGAGCATTTAGAGCTGTTATGGGACGGCGATGAGTTGGGTCCATAGGATCCAAATTAGGTTTTTTCAAGATCGGCAGGATTGTGCCCTCTTTCAGCAGGGAAGGCACTATGCCTTCTTTAAATGACTGATTTATAAGCTGTGTGATTGGAGGCGCCAGGATGTCGGCACATTCCTTCAGTAGCTTGGTGGGAATGATGTCATTGGGTGCTGTGCTGTTCCGCAATGCACCAATGATATTTTTGGTGGTATTGATGGAGATTGGTTCCAGAATGAACTTAGTTGATTGTAGAGGATTTCTGTCGGTGTTTTGTAGTTGATTGAAGAGGGGGCTGAGTGGAGTATTGTTTTGCAGAATACTTACCCGAATTTTTTCAATTTTGTTGATGAAGAAATCCGATAGTTCATTACAGAACTCTTGGGTGTCTGAAGTGGGGACTTCAAGACATCCCGGATTCATGGTCTGGGTGACCATCCTGAAGAGTTCTCGTGGGCGATTCACTGCGCTGTTAATCACCATGGAAAAGTGATGTTTTTTGGCTTTGAAAATTTCTTTGTGATATCGTGTTGTTACTGCTTTGTAGAAGTTGAGGCGGTCTTCTGAAGGACTTCTTTTCCAGGCGGCTTCCGCCCTTCTGCGCTCTTGCTTCAGTAGCGACAGCTGGTTATTGAACCAGCTGGACTTTTTTTCCCGGCTGCGGACTTTGCGCTTTGGTGCTGCTAAGTCGGCTGACTGTAGCAGAGCTGCATTTATGGCCTCCAGTGTATCTGAGGCTGCTAGCTGAGGAGGAATAGCCCCAATTCGGTTTCCCAGGGTAGATTTGAAGAGTTCCGAGTGGAGCTTCTTCTGAGATCTAGCCCAGTGTATTGTCACCGGCTTGGGTGCTTTTATAACTAGTGGAATTCTGGGAATTATGAAGCTAATTGCATGGTGGTCTGTCCATGGCAAAGGTTCATTACCCAAAATGTTTATTTTCAGATTTTGTCTGAAAATAAGGTCGAGTGTGTGACCTGAAGCATGCGTGGGTCCGCATATAAGTTGCTGTAGTCCTAACCCTTCCAGGTGGTCGATGCAGGCCTCCGCGAAGGGGTCCTGTGAGGAGTTGGCCCACAGATTGAAATCCCCGAGCAGCAAAAGATGATTGCTGTTGAGGGAGTAAGTGGATATGAACTCCGTTAATGCTGGTAGCAACTGCGATTTAGGCCCAGGGGGCCTATAGCAGAGGAGAATGTGAACGGTCTCCTGGGAATGAGATTGAAGTTGAAGCGTAAGGGTTTCCATAAAGGGTAGAGGATTTTGAAGGACCGGTTTAGTGATTGCAATATGAGACTTATGAATCACCGCCAGGCCTCCTCCTCTTTGCCCTATTCTATTTTCCGTTAAGATGCGATAATTTGCTGGTACCAGTTCTCCGAGAATGGTGTTGCAGTCGTCTGAAAGCCAACTTTCTGTAATAAAGAGGCAGTCTAGATCGTTTAGTAGTAAGAAATCATGGATTTCTGATCGGTGTTTTACTGCCGATCTAGTATTAAGCAATGCACATGATATGTGCTTGAGCTGTGTTGAATGGTTGAAATTTTTGATGATCGATCGACGATCGACCCTCAAGAGTTGATCTGTTTTTAAGGCTTTTGTGGTGACGGCAGGTAATATTGTTGCGAATTGTCTCAGACCTCAAATGGTTTCTGCAGAGTATCGCAATTTAACCATTGTTGCCAGTCACCGTGGGCGGGGGTGCGGGTGTTGGGTGAGAGAGGATTCGCAGAATCCTCGCTCTCGGCAATTTTTGGTCCAGAGGAAGGCAAAAAAACCCTGGGCAAGCTGGCCAATGTGCTGCGGCAGGGAAAAAAATTCCTTCCTGATCCCTAAAGGCGATCGGCTCAAACCCTGGATCAAAGACTGTTGGCCTATGGAGGGGAAAAGGGGGGGATGCTGGGTGTCACTGCTGCTGGGGTGTACCAAGATGGCCGCCAGGCAAAAACACAGGACCCAGGCTGGGGGGGCAGTCAGCTAGGCAAAAAGTAATTCTACCGATCTGATTGCTGAACAGGGGGTGGAGGGGACCTCTAGGGGTGCGGGAGCGATAATCCAGAGCGATCTGCACTATTGGTAGCAAGTGCAGAGAGAAACGGTCGGCGCGCCTGAGGCCGCGAAAAGGAGTAGGCTGGCGCGGGCGTGTAGAAACGCCGAAAAGCGCCGAAAATACACCCAGGGGGAGTGTCTGGGGGCCACCACAATCGTGGGTGACCGTGCGGGCGGCGATGCCGGGCGAAAGACAGGGCAGAGAGCCGCAGTGTGGGGTCTGTGTGACGGCTGCCCTGAGAAGGACGGCCGTCAGTGATTCCCCAGGATGGCAGGCCCTGAGAGACAGGGTCTTACCTGCGGAGAAAGATGGAGTCCACGAGGAGAGAAAAGAGCTGGTTCCTGGTTCCTAGGAGCTGTTCCTTGTGCAGCAGCACAGGTATGGAGCGTCTGCCTAGCTTCTGACTGCCAGGTCTGGGTGAGAGCAGGCTCGTAAGCGGAAGGTCCGAAGCACCCTACTCCACCGCTGACACTGACTGACTGACTGCCTTTGGGCTGACAGGTTACTAATGTAAGAGGTCAGGGGCAAGGACTTAAGACTGGATCTGAGGCACTCTGCAGGGGAGGGAGAGGGCAGGGCACAGCACCCCCATGTACAATGGAGTAGGTCCAGGAATGTGGGAGCTTGCTGATACTCATACACTGCATTCGATGTAAAATGACCTGGTTTAGTGGGCAGAGAAGGTAGCATTCCGGAAGTTTATGTGTGGCATGTTCTTCTTGTTATTTTATTATTTTACGCTTACGCATGGATGTAATACAGAGACTGAGAAATGAAACTGATGTAACATTTGTAACCATGCATGTTTATACTATTCAATAAACATCCTTTTTTGAGAAAAAAAGTTAGAACTTTACAGGCAGTTTTTAAAGCTTCTAGACAGTTGGAGTTTGATAGGACTCTGGACTTTGGCCGAGGAGGGAGAATTTGGATGTCTTTGCCACAATTCCACATTATGGATTTCACTTCATCCTGAAGTTAATTGTCTTCAAATCATAGGTGAACTAAAAACCACTTGAGTCTCCAAGCCTTTTGATTGCTAAACTTCCTTTTTTGAGAGAATAAGGCATTACTTTGGTAGCAAATTTGGATGCACATATTTTCTATTGTCTATGCTTTAATCGGGATTATACTGTATAGATAAAAATTAGAAGAACACACTTTTTCCTGTAATTTTCCCCAACGCAATGTTTGCATAATTTGCACACCCAATATATTTCTTGCAAAAATATAATTAACAACATCTGCTGAATAAAATTATATTATATTAGTGAGACTTTTATTGAGCATAGCAGAATACTAAAGCTCAAAGTGAGTATATGGGTTTTTCTTTTAAGTGTGCTTCGGTTCCCTTTTGATGTTACACTGTGACGCACACAACAGAAAACTATAGTTTGCATAAATTGTAAACATAACAGTAGGATAACATTAGATTAGTTGGAGGAGGGCACAAATTAGCACTACAGTGACTTGTTCACAGGTTTGCAATTGCTAAACATTTCAGTGACATTACATTTACTTACATGAGCATTTCGTACTTTCAAAGTGAACAAAAATGTCATCCAGATGATCCAACAACTGTGGTATTAATCTGAAATATGTATTAAATAAGGAACAACTCGAAATAATGCACAATATGCAAAACATAATAATGATTAAAATGGCAAATGCAGAAAAAATGGAAAAACAAAACACACTGTAGCAACTACTAAGATGGTTGACATTGCACATGGAAATCAACCAAAAGCAGCATACTCTACCATTATAGTATCCAAAAATAGCAAGTAATATGGTAATATAATGGCAAATATTATGGTAAAGGGCTACAACTCAAGACACCCCCCCCCCCCACACACACACACACACACACACAAACATATACACTCTTTCTCACACGTGTGTGCCATAAATAAACACTGACAGCGCACAAAGTAAGGAACATACACAAGTGTATATTCACATTAAATTAATACTCCCCAGCCAAACTGAACAAACCGGAGGACTCAGTCACATGAACAATTGCAGATGAGGAATAGTAAGTCAAAGGCAAAACATCTAGATCAGAGAGGTTAATCAATATGTTGCCGATAAGTACATACAGCAAACTAATTTTATTATGTTTAAAAATTGGATACACTAAAGCACATTAGAAGAATGTCACTTAATCAAAATGTTCACGTAAATAGCAAAGAATAGCAAAACCTTTGACAATAAAATGTAATTCTTGTAACTTCCTCTGCTGCCAGTGGGTGCCTCTATATCTTTGTGGGTGAGCACCCAGCAAGATACCTTACAAATGGAGTCTGGTTGCTATCGTGGGGAGTATATATGAATAGATTCCAATCTTGGTCCCTCCCTGATTCAAACTTGTTTTTCCAGATTCTTGATTGGATTGAGATCTGGAGAATTTATAGGTCAAGTCAACACCTGCCCTCCTTACGTGCCTATTGTACATGCGTTTGGCTGTGGACATGGGTTAGCATGGGTACCCTGACTGGTCTGTATGCAACAAACTAAAATGCAACAAACTACAATGTGCTGTGTGTTCTGACACATCACAGTGGCACCCCATGACCTTGTTGCTGATTCACCGGTCTTCCTTTCTTGGAACACTTTTGGTAGTTTCCTGACCACTGAAAAATGGGAGCATCCCACATGAGCTGTAGAGTTGGAGATGCTCTGACTAGCCATTACAATTTGGCCCTTGTCAAAGTAATTAAAATCCTTATGCTTACCCATTTTTTGTTCTGCTTTCAAAACATCAACTTGAATGACAACATGATCACTTGCTTCCTAATATATTACACCCACTTTCAGATGCCATTGTGAGTAAATAAGAAAATCAATTATTATTCACTTTACCTCTCAGTGGTCATAATGGTATGGCTGATCAATATATATATATATATATATATATATATATTGTGGGTTTTTTTTCAGTAAAAGTGCCAATATTTATTTACCATACAAAATCCAAACTTGCACTTAGACAAAAAAAAAAAAGCATCAAGCTGGAGGGGGATAACACACGGTACAGCATCAGGGACCTGCCAAGATTGATGAGCCACATTGTACCTAAATTTGACCATGCCACATTGGCTCCTAAAAATGCATGCCAATCCCTTATCCTTGATTAGGGTCTGGTATGAAATTCAAGGGGGACTTAACACAACATTTTTTTAAAATTGCTTGGGGTCCCTCCAACACTATACGTTATGCACTATGATTTGTGTTGCATACGTCTAAACACTGCACTCCATGCTCTATGTTGCAAATCATAAAATCATTACCTCTGCATTCTATACAATAGATTGCATGTTCCACATTTTTTTTATATATTGTAATTTTTATTATTTTTCAAGAAATTACAAAGTAATATAAGCAAACAGAAAATAGAATAAAATATAATAAAATTACAAAGAAGAAGCTATAACAAACAATCAAAAAATAACAAAAAATACAGCTTCGTAAATGCAGATCACTTATAATACTATAGAGATCCACTGCTGCAGGGAGACACTGCACAGAGCCATAATGGAAAGAGGAAAGTGACGAAGGAAGTGATGTGATGTCACTTATGCCGACATAGTTATTGCACATTGATCTTCTACAGGCACAGCTATTATTCAAAACTGACAGTTCTTGTGCTAATGACAATAGGGACCTCAGAATCCAATGAGACAGGGCACTAAGGTGGCTCTGGGACTAATAGCCACTATCCCTGCACCATTTTGAAATGGCGCTGGGGACTCAAGTCATAAAAATAGAAAAAAACGTTTGTGTTCATGTGCATTTGGAGATGCCTGTCTGTGAAGTTAACAGACATAAGGGGAGAACTGGGCGGTAGGGCAGGGGAGCTGCTGGGCAAGTAATATATATTAATATTATATATATATTAAGCTGGTAGCCCTGAGTGAAGATAATCTCCTATAAAGACATTAATCAAAGCAGGACCCACAGTCAGTGACAACTTATGGGAGTTACATCTCAATTTATTTTTGCATAGTCCTCTGAAGAGCATTCGACAAGTGGTTTAGAGGTATTTTATTGCCTCTTCACCACCTGTTTGAACCTCGTAAACCTCACACCAATGTGCCGCAACTGAATGCATTACACAGGGTTGCTGGGCGCCCCCATATAGTTGACTGGATTGTGTTTAAAGGGCAGTACTGCCCGTTGAACACAACAGTGGGGATAATGTGCACTCCCCTGCACTGCATGTGCAGTACAAAAAGAAGCTGTTGAAGCAGAAGCCCTCCAAATGAAAGTGTAAACTAGACCTGCTGTCTGATGACCAGTGACACAACACCTGACAAGTTTTTCAATGTCGACTTCTTTTGTGGCTCTGTGATGTTATGTTACTAAATGTAGAGCTACAAAGAAAGCTAATGCTGAAAGAATGTAAAACTGTGAACTATGCAGTGCTTGTTTGTTAGAGGAAATTGAATGATAAAGATTATGTGTGAAGATGGCATAGGTACATATTCACCTATTGATTTATAAATACATGCCATTTAAACAAAGCAGTAGTCATCTTGTTCAGTTCAAAAGTACATTTACTGTATTTTCACAATGAATCCCTTTCACTCGCCCGATTTTTAGCATATATACGGTAGTATACGTGAAAAGGTGTGTCACAATAAACCGTGTTATCTAATACAATGCCCGTGTTTCACCATGACAACCTATCACTTAGGCCGCGTACACATGGTCGTTCCAAACCGATGAGAATGGTCCGACGGGCCATTTCCATCGGTTCACCGATAAAGTGGCCTGATGGTCTGATGTGCGTACACACCATCGTTCCAAAAACCGATCGGGTCAGAACGCGGTGACGTCAAACACACGGTGTGCTGAATAAAACAAAGTTCAATGCTTCCAAGCATGCGTCGACTTGATTCTGAGCATGCGTGGGTTTTGAACCGATGCTTTCTGTACTAACCATCGGTTTGGACCGATCGGGCAGCGGTCCATCAGTTCGATTTTAAAGCATGTTTTAAAATTTTGGACCGAAGGACAACGGACCGATGGCCGTACACACGGTCGGATTTGACCGATGAAACTGGACTTCAGGCCGTTTTCATCGGTTTGGACCGACCGTGTGTACGCAGCCTTACAGTATGTAGTGCATGTTCTTTAGCCCACAGGAAATTGCATGTTTTCTTTTTTTGGTGACACTTTGACATCAAAACTTTTATTAATTGGCCTGGGACAATCGAGAAAATTAAAGACAAAAATCCCCCTTTTGTGCATACTTGTTTCAGGTTAGCAACTAAAATTTTTTGAAGCAAAAGAGTCAGCAAGATAGACCGGCATCTAGCATCTTCAGAAGGAGAGTTCAGCAATGGAGGCCTTTACCTTTAAAAGGACTAGAATGTAAAAAATTATATTGTTCAGAAAGGTATATAAAACAGTAGCTACAGTATGTTCCCAGGAAGAATGGAATGCGTTGAAAAATGGCGTGTAAGGATAAACCGTGGTTCTCATATGTCATGGGCAAAAATTCACTACAGTCATGTGGCATTTAGATCCCCTAAAGTATAACATCTGTTGTGAACCATAAAATGTCACATTCTTGAAATGAGAAAGATAAAGTCAATGCATGTGTGCAAATTACGGCCTCTTCTTTTCAACACTCACATGCCAGTTACTCAATTGCTCAATTACTAAATTGTCCTGATATGTTTTTGGCAGTTAAATATTTTACATTTTGTTTTAAGAGAAAGACTCAATCAAGCACTATTTGGATCTAAACTTACCATGCAACATAACGTCAAATATTTTTTGGGGAAAACAACCCTTTCTGGGACTAGTCATTCTTTCAGGAATCTCCATACCTATTCCAGTAATACACATGGAAAGGGTTCATATAATAAAGCCAAGTATGGGCACTTTAACTCCTCAGCATGTTGTAGCTCTCAATTCTGGGGTCATGACAGGTAAATCTCAAGAGGTCAAGAAATTTCCATACTAGCAGCTTAACCAATTTTAAATTGAGACCAAATTGTTCATATGTTAAAGTGGTTCTATGGGCAGATTTGTTTTTAACCTTAATGCATCCTATGCACTAACGTACAAAAACTTCTGCATGATGATAAACCCCCCTCCCCCGTCCCCCACCACCCTTCCCCCAGCTACCCGTTATATTCACCTGAGACCAATCTCGATACAGCGATGTGCACAGGAGCTGAGGCACTCATGGCTCTCTCCCTTCTCATTGGCTCAGACACAGCAGCAGAAGCCATTAACTCCTGCTGCTGCCAACACAGCCAGTGAGGAGGGAGTGGGGGGTGGGGCTCGGGCGCGAGCATGCACAAGTGCCCCTATAGCAAGTGGCTTGCTATGTAGGTAGGGTGAGGAGCCATGAACACCGGAGGGGAACCTGAAAAGAGGAGGATCGGGTCTGCTTTGTGCAAAACCATTACACAGAACATGTTTTTAAAAAAATGTTAGAAATACATTTTAAACCTTTTAAATTTAAAGATAGATTAGCTTTCACGTTTACATGAGTTTTAAATGTTTTTTGTCTAGGTTTCCGCTGGTTAATTTACTGTATCATTAATAGAAGAAGAAAAAAAGCTACATTTCAAGCCTTGGTCATGTGCAGTTTCTATTAAACGGTAGTAAAACCGCAGATTTTTTTGTTTTGTATTTTAAACCTGTAAGGCAAAAGGCATCATGATTTAGTATGCATCGAAAAACTAGCTCATTATAAAAAACTTCCCTTAGAACGAGGCGTGGGCAGGTGATCTCAGTCCACGCCAAGGGAGCTGAGATTTTCTCTCAACGTGTCTTCCGGGTATCGCGGCTCCGGGGCTGTGAGTGGCTGAAGCCGCAATGTCGTCACTCCCGCGCATGCGCACTGGAGACTTCTTTCCGGCAAGGTCTGGCAGTGTCTCCTAAACCATACAGGTTGAGGGGATATTCTTTCTAACTACAGGTAAGCCTTATTTTAGGCTTACCTGTAGGTAAACGGGAAAAAAAAGACTTTACAACCGCTTTAATAGATGAGCACAACTTTTTATAATGTTGTAGCCAAGTTTTTATGTCTTGTATGGTTTTCCAAATGTATTTGAAATGGTTGCGTACCATACGCCTATCATACTGTTGAGAAAAAAATTGCATACCATAAGTTCATCATGGAAAAAACAATTATGGAAAACAAACACTTACTGTATATATATATATATATAAAAAGATTAATACCAGTTAGCGAATACAAATTTCTACCAATATCTTCAAATAAGCCATGCATTACAGGTCCAGACGAGCTCAAAACTCCAATTACAGTGTAGACACTCTAAAATACTATCAAAGGCGATTTAGGCTACCCACACAAAACAAGGACTAATTCTAATTTACAAATAGTAGAGAACACTGAAAAACCTAAAAATAGTTTTGCACGATGGCAAGGAGACATAGAGGATCTAGACGAGGAGGACTGGACATGTGCCCTGGAAACACTTCCCAGGACATCTCTCTCGCCCTCCCAAAGGCTATCTCAGCTTTTTATCATACATAGGGCTCATTATACACTACAAAAATGATATGCTTGGGGAAAAAATATAATACCATTATGCCCGCGATGCTCTTTATTTAATGGCTCTCTTATCCACATGCTCTGCCGATTTCCAAAGCTTCATCGCTACTGGGAAAAAAATATTTATAACATTAAATTTATTATGCTCTACTGAGAAAATAGGAACGCCCAAACTTGCACTATTGGGAATAATTCCTGAGGGAATGTTACCAGTAGAGATGCATATTATGTGGATAAGATCTTTATATTTAGCATGTAAAGTTATTTTACAAAAATGGTCATCTGCTGATCTTCCAACCCATAAGCAATGTGTTGAGAAACGTAACCATATACTTAAAAGAGGAAAAAAACATATAAGCATAGCCCAAAGGTTTGGTAAAATATGGTCATGTTGGTTAGATCCTAGTAATCAATTATACGATGGAGTACCTAGTGGAGAGGAATGAGATAGAGGAGATAGATGGGAGTAGAGAGTAGAGACTAGAAGTAGAGGAGTGAGGAATAGAAGAGAAGAAATTATAAAAAATAAAGAAAGAAAGTTAATTTGACGCTGTATGGAGGAAGCTTCCATAGTCTAATGATTGGTATTAGTGGAGAACAACATGATGTGTAAAATGTATTTAAGTCCTTATTATGTTTTGTTTATTATATGCTAAGCCATTTCAGTCTGAGAGATGCAAGGTTTATTTGTTGTTTGTGCGTGTTTTCCTATTTTTGATAATTCATGGATCAATCCGACATATTTTGTATGTATAATAATAAAAATTTAAAAAATTGATATAAAAAATATATATAAACATATAATAATTTGATGCTTTGAACTACCATCCACGCACAATAATGTCTGAATATGGTATTAAAGGGGTGGGAGAAAAAGTGTAGACACCTATAAAGCAATTTGAGCTTCCACCAGGATGTTCTATTCAAGCTGTGCAGTAAATCATCATTAGATAATGGAGTTTTTGAGCACAGACCTTTCATGGTACATAACAATTTGGTGTAGATACAGTAATTGATAGTACTTAGCAATTTATACAGCTCACTTTTATAAGACAATATCCTGATTTTCAATTGGACTTTTTCCTTCAGGGTACTTATAAAGTATTATATCCATGATAAGTCCAGCTACAAACTTTATATACAATCCACAACTCAGGAGATTTGTAACTTTCTGCACTCCCCAGTTTCTCTATGACTGAAGCCAACCTTTTAATTAAAATATTATCTACTTTAAAAGCTGACATCTAATCTAAACCACCCTGTAAAAACAATGAGGGATTCCCACTAACAATTTCATCATTGCAAATATGAGTGCCATTTTCATTTATCGCCATTATATGAATTGTTCAGTTAAAAAACAGCTTTCACTGATGTGTGTGTGTGTATGTGTGTATATATATATATATATATATATATACTGTATATTGTTGGTTTCAATCTTGAAAACCTGTTAACCTAGTTACACTGAAGATTAGGAAACAAATACAATTCTAATGCTTCTATTGTTGGCTATTTATCGATAAAAAAGATGATTATTTCTCTGGCTTTTCTCTGAGTTGTGTACTGCTTTCACATTTTGGAGTATGTTTTATGTCTGCTATGCTTTCTATGCCACTAAAAATGTCTTCCTTTTGGAAACAGCAGCTGTAGTATTTATGTGAAATTATTACATGGGCATAGACCGTAAAATGGAAATCTGACGTTTTGATTACCTGAATTCACTAAGGTAGTAATTTATCAAAGCTCCTATGGGGGAAAAGAAAGCAAGCAGAACTTAGCTATAAAAGTAATGTGGGACCAGGAGATGTGAAGTTGTGTGCATGTGCACATTTTAGTTGCAAAGTTAACAAATGTTTCTGTATTGGATAAAGCATATTTTTATAAGTTTTCCTTTAGGATTATCATATTTCTTCTTTCTTGATCCATATTGGATCATTTGCTTATAAGCATCATATAGAGTGTATGGCCCGGATTCAGAAAGACTTACGCTGACGTATCTAATGATACGCCGCGTAAGTCCACGGATGCACCGTTGTATCTATGCGCCTCATTCAGCAAACAAGATATGCCTGAATTTTGGCTTCATACGACCGACGTAAGTCTCCTACACCGTCGTATCTTGGGCGCATATTTTTACGCTGGCCGCAAGGGGCGCTTCCATTGATTTACGCGTTGAATATGTAAATGACCTAGATACGCCGATTCACAAACTTACTTACGCCCGTCGCAGTAATCTACGCCGTTTACGTAAGGCGTACGTCCAGCGTAAAGTTAAACCACCAAATAGCAGGTGTAAGTCATGTTAGGGCATGGACGTCGGACGTCGGGAACAGCCGTCGTATTTTACGTCGTTTACGTAAGTCGTACGTGAATGGGGCTGGGCGTAAGTTACGTTTGAGCCGTCGTATCTTAGGGAGTATATGCGACGTGACTCTGAGCATGCGCGTTTGTTCGGACCTTCATTTACATGGGGTCACGCTTCATTTTAATACATCACGCCCACTTCCTTGCTACTTTGAATTAGGCGGGCTTACGCCGGCCAATTTACGCTACGCCACCGCAACTTACGGAGCAAGTGCTTTGTGAATACTGGTCTTGCCTCTCTATGTTACGTTGGCGTAGCGCATATGAGATGCGCTACGCCGGCCAAATGATGCGCCGATTTACGTGAATCTGGGCCTATGTTTACAGGTTGTTGTCAACTGTAGGATAGTGGTGTGTATCTATCTATCTATCTATCTATCTATCTATCTATCTATCTATCTATCTATCTATCTATCTATCTTTCTCTCTGTGTGTTTGTTTTAAATATATGTTTAGATCTTTGAATTCATCAGTTGTTTATAACTGTTGGATTTCAATGTGCCAGCTCATTTACACAAAGTTGAACATGCAGCCACCAAGGGTCAATATAGAGCTCATTAAGCACTTAATTACCAGGCACTTTCAACCTTTTCCTGCCCAGGCCAAGTTTCATCTTTCGGTGCTGTTGCACTTTTTGAAGCAATACATGTTTTATTGTTTATAATAAAAGGGGTATATAAACAGGTATTGGTACACACTGTAAGGATATTCAGTGTAATTCAATCACCTGCAATACAGAGTAGTCTGTATTGTACTGTACTATACTATAACCAGTAGACAAGTGTAGCACCCTCTACTAAGGTAGGTGCTAGAGGTGAGCTTTTTGGTGAGTGCAGTTACATTTAGGCAGGCCTAGGTGAAAGCTAGTCCTGTTTGTTTTGATCTGTGTGGGCTGGGAGTGGCTCAGAGTCAGTTGGTGACTTACAGACAGCATCACTCCACTGTCACCTCCCTTTTCCTTCTAGAGGATTCTGGAAGAAAGGCGAGGAATAGAGGTGGAGCTGTATGGGGTGTCTCAGGGAGCCCTGACCAATTCCCAACTAAGATTGGAAGGGGGTAGTCCTGCTTGAAATACCTGGGGTCAGGCCAGCTAGGGGGGAAGTTGCCTGGTGGATGAACTGAGGATGGAGTGGTGTACTGTCGTGGGCCTTTGAGGGCGCTCCCCATTCTGGGTGACCTTGGGCCTGGGATTCAGGTGCAGAATGGATTCCTTCAAGAACGCATGAAGGGTATGAACTGGAGGTACAGAGAGGAGTCAGAGAGAGAACAGCAGGAGCTAGTACTGCCAGGTAAGTCATCAGGAGGGAACCACTGGTGTGTGCAGCCAGGAGGGCTGGTGAGTGACATGCCAGAGAGGACTGAGAGGAAGCAGTAAGAGCTGGGTGTGGAGCCAGTAAAGATTGCAATGTCACAGGCAGTGGAGTCGGACAGCTACAGCCAGGAGGGCTGCCAGGCCCTGAAGAGGGATTAATGGGAGCAGTAGTCCCCCATAGGTCAGCTAGCACCCAAAGAATTCCTATTTTTTTGCTATGATAAGGCGACCTGCTGTCCCTGCCTGCAAATGGCAATTTCTGGGGCTTGACTGAGTCAGTGTAGGGCCTAACCATGTGCTAGCTGTACCTGGAAGTGAAGTGTTGTGCAGGAGAGAGAGAGAGAGGGAGAGAGTGAGAGACAGTTTGCAAGCAAGTGTTGTGCTGGAGGAGACTAATGCTGTAAAGTGTATATAGTGTCCCAACTGATTGAAAATATAATTAGCCAATTGTTCGTTCTACTGGGCATCCCATATACTCCTATCCCTATTCAAGTTCAAATCCCTCAATAAAATAACAAAACAAACATTTGGACTGTTCATTGTCTCCAATGTTATTCAATATATATTAACAACAGCATAACTATTACTAGCTGTTACTGTCCCTTACTGTCCCATGTGGAAGCTCTCTTCTTTTTATGAATCCCATTTTTTATTGCTTGGTGGATGAGAGAAGCGTGGACATCGGAAGATTGAGGCTTGGGTTCCTGTATCCAACCAGGGTCTGTTTGCCTCACTGCTACTGCTACCGATTGACGTGTGTGTCCCCATCTTGCAACCTTTCGAGTTTGTGGCCCGAGATTCCATTATCCATCCACGCTCAGTTGACCCACTGCCTCTGGCATGTGTGTCCACACCATCCGGTAAGAGTACCTACCCCTCCTTTGGGTGGTGGAAGCACAGTCCCGGGTGTTTTACTTCAGACTTTTGATCATTTACACAAGACTTTGTTCTGTATTCATTACACTTGTCAAGTGTTGTTGTGAGTACAGTTGTTACACTAATGCTGATGGACTTGCTGCTTTGTTGCATTGTGTTCAGGTCGGGCTCCCCGATGGGATGACCAGTCAGTTTAAAGGAATTGCACTTTATTGATTCTTTCTTAATTTGTTTGGATATCATCACTATATTTATTTGTATATGTGTGTATTCCACGTGTACCTATTAATTTACTATACATGGGTTCAATCATATGCACATGCACACTAGGGGTGCTGAATTTAATCGCTGCATCGATTAATCACAATTCGGGGGTCCCCGATGCGGCATCGATGCATGCGACCCCAATAATCGATGTCCGTGACGTCATCCGACATGCCCCGCTTCTCCCGGGAGATCGCTCCGAGCAGGTCTTTTAAAACAACCATTGTGTAATAAATGCCACGTTTTAATCCATTAAGTGGCCACCGCTGTATGTGCTTTTTTTTAAATATATGCAGATTCATACCTCATGTCTCTGTGTGTAAAACTGTATATGCTGATCATGTGACTGCATGGTCCGGTCTGCCTCTCTCCTCTCACATCCCTCGTCTCAAGTCTCTCCTGACGTCAGCCCTGCCCACCTCTCTTGTGATCTGATACTTTAGCTACAGACGGTGGGCGGGCTGAGAACGGATGTCAGGAGAGATGTGAGACTTGAAAGGAGAGAGGCAGGCCGGACCATGCAGTCACATGAGTGGCATATACAGTTATATACACATGGAGATATGAGGTATGAATCTGCATATATTTTAAAAAGCACATACAGCAGTGGCCACTTAATGGATTATAACAGCATTTATTACAACACAAATATTTTTATCAGCAGTCTCTGACTCCTACACATGCTCTGTCTGTGCCGGTATTTCTCTGGCTCTTTGCACATTCCACTTTTTTAACTCCTAGTGTGCTGGAATGTGCAAAGCCCAGAGAAATTTCAGCACACCGACAGTGCAGTGAAACTCACAGGGCTGTTTGTCAGTTGTGGATTCTAATTCCTCCTGACCTTCCAGCAGCCACATGTGTGAATTCCTGTACCTTGTAGTGCACCAGATTAATGCACTTTTTAAAGGGGAGTTCCACCCTATTTTTAGTTTATTAAAAATCAGCAGCTACAAAAAGTGTAGCTGCTGACTTTTATTAAACCGACACTCACCTGTCCCTTGGTCCATCGATGCGGCCGCCTGGAGCTCCGCTCGTCTCCCCCGTCAAATCTACTGTGGGCACCCAGCACTGCGTTCTGCCATTGGCCAGCCAATCTTCTGGGATCTGTGTTGTGTCCCAGAAGATCGCTGGCACGGAGGGGCGCCTAGGGCAAGAGGAGTCGCCTCCTAGGTGGCCGGGACAGGAAGGAGAAAATGGGAAAGGAAGTCCGACTAAAAAGAGGTTATACCCCCCCTCTAAAAAATGACATGCCAAATGTGGCATGTCAGGGGGCAAGGAGTGCTTAAAGCGGAAGTTCCACTGGGTGGAACTCCGCTTTAAGGGAGTGAGGTTATTTTTAAATCAAAGCAGTTCCAGTAAACATTTTGTTTATTAAAAGTCAGCAGCTACAAAAAAAGTGTATCTTCTGACTTTTAAGAAAAAGACACTCATCTGTCCCACAATCCAGCGACGTGGCCACCCGAACACTCCATGCTCTCTCCTGCCTGTCCACGGCGCTGGCAATACTACTGTGGGCATCTGGCTGTGACAGCTTGCAGCTTCATGTTTCACTGAGCTGTCCTGCATAGCCGGGCAATCTTCTGGGACCTGTGATGTGTCCCAGAAGATTGCTTGGAGGAAGGGCCACCTAGGCGGCCCAAGCGGAAGTGGAAGTGTGTCAGCAATCGTGATTCATCGCGGAATTTAATAAAATTGAATCGTTGACCAGATAATCGTAAACTAATCAAATCGTGAGCCCAGTGAAGATGCGCACCCCTAATGCACACGCAATGCTGCAGTTTGTAGGAAGTGTACGGTAAGGGTGGAGTGGAGACCATGGGAATCACGGCTTCTAGGAGAAGGGGATAAACAATAGTCTTAGTGTCTGTGTAGATAGCTGATTGATCGTATAGGGTTCTCCAAGCTAGCAGCGATGCTTGTGAAGCTAGTGTCAGTGTAAATATATCCCAGGGTCTCCATAGGTCGCACTCAAGAAGTGTGTACAAACTAGAAGTGGCTGCCAGTGCTGTTTCTATCTCTGTCCATAGCGGGCCATCATTATCCCTGAACCAGAACTTAATTTGATCCATATGGACAACCCAGTAATAGTAACAAATATCTACTAGCTCTGCAACACTGATTGACCTATGCTTGGACTGTTGACACTGTGCTCTCTTGCCCTTCCAGAGGAAATTCTGGAGGAGACTCGACAGGGTTTTAAAGTAATGATTTGGTATAGGAATGGGTAGAGCTCGAAACAAGTATAGAGTTTAAGAAAATATGTTCATTTTGAAGGCCGCTAGTCTCCCTACCCGGGAGAATTAATGTTGCGAAATTTGTCTTAGTTGACTTTGTATCTTAAAATTAAATTGGATGCGTCTAGGGCAGTGTTCCCCAACCCCCGGTCCGCGGCCCACTACCGGGCCGCGGCACTTCTGCAGCCGGGCCGTGAGCAGGCGGCATGAGAGAGCCCCACATGCGGACTGCGGCACTCTGCCATTCGGACCGCAAGGAGACTTTTCTTCCTCCTGCGTCGCTCATAGAGCCGACAGTGGGAGGCGGAACAATTCTGGGTGGAGGGCGGAGCTGCCCGAGGTTATCAAACAGGCGATTGGCTGCTAGGACTGTCCTTCATCCTAGCAGCCAATCACCAGTTTGTTACCTCGGCCCTCCATCCAGAACTGTCCCGCCTCCCTCCCTGCAACTTTTCTCCTCATGCTGTGCCTCCCTCCGATCTGTCCCTAAGTGTGGGGGACGGAACCGAGGACTGTAATGTGTAGGGGATGGAACCGAGGACTGTAATGTGTGGGGGACGGAACCGAGGACTGTAATGTGTGGGGGACGGAAGGCTGAGGACTGTAATGTGTGGGGGTGAAGGCTGAGGACTGTAATGTGTGGGGGGGAAGGCTGAGGACTGTAATGTGTGGGGGGGAAGGCTGAGGACTGTAATGTGTGGGGGGGACTGAGGACTGTAATGTGGGGTTATGATATAAATAGGGGCAGATGACAGTACTGTTAATGGGGGAGCCCAGAGTATGACAACACTACCAGTGACAGGGTGAGTGTGAGCAAGGCCTAGTGGGGGCACTAGCTTCATCTGTTGGGGCCTTACCACATCTGGTGGCAGGCAGCATGGCAAGTAACAATCCACATCTGGTGGCAGGCAGCGTGGCAAGTGACAATCCACATCTGGTGGCAGGTAGCATGGCAAGTTACACACTCAAAGCTCCCACTGATTCTGCATTATGGTGGGTTTAACTTTATTTTTTACTACAATGTAATAAATAGAAATAATGCACTGACAAATTGCCCGCGAAAAATCGCTTACCCCCCGCATGCCATCCCCAACCTCCCCCCAACCGGGTCTTGGAAAATTTTCTTCCATGCAGCCGGTCCCCGGTGCCAAAAAGGTTGGGGACCACTGGTCTAGGGAATGTTTTTCTTAATTTCTGTTATAAAATTTTGCAAATAAGTAATTTTTCTTCTTTACTTACAGTACAGACCAGGGCATATGTCCTCCATTTACTGTATTTAGTCAAGCTCTTCCTGGTGTAAAAGTGCTATTAAATAAAATCTGATTTTTAAATGACAATTTTAAAGCTAAGCTGTATCCAAAACTTTATATTTCACGTTATATTCCACCTTCTTCCTGAGAAAGATCCCTGCAACAAAGATACAGATAGCCATCAAAACCTAGTTCGACGCAAACTCTAAAAAATGATAAACAAAAACAAGTAAAAAAAAAACACAAAGGTTTGTATGTGGACCTCTTATGTCAACATTACATTTATAAAAGTTTAATCTAAACTCTGCTCAATTTAGCAAAAATGTTTATGATTTTTTCATTGTAAAATATTATCAAATTGTGCCAGAACAGGTGTAAATGCCTCTAAATTGGGATATTAGTTTATCATATTTGTAAATGAACTTTTGTGACTTCCAAAGGATGCACACAATCTAATCAGTACAGCAGGAAAACAAAATGAATTCATTTCATATGATTGAAAACTTAAAATCACTTGCAGCCTGGCACAGCATAGGACACACAATGATGTAACAGATGCATAGAATATTACATGTTGGCAGTGTCTATAATTTCAATCAGTAAACATAATAAATACGATGGTAGTAACTGTGGGGATACCTTACTATTTTGATTTTGAGCTGTACACTTGTGTGATGACATTTAGGTTTGACTTTTGGTTTTTGGATTCTGAATTCAAGCAACAGGTGTACATGATTATAGCATTCTTCACACATTTCTGGAATGGGGACTGTAATTTGCTTGTTTGTCATAATATGCTTTAGAATATTCAGTTTGTGAAATACATTTCTGCTTCAGTTACCTTTCAATGAGATATTATTTTAAATGAGAACCACTCTTTTTAACTGAAATAGCCACATAATGTATACTGTGATTTCAGTAAATCAACAATATGTACCCTTCCTTTAACCACTTGCCTACTGTGCACATACACCCCCTTCCTGCCCAGACGAGATTTTAGCTTCCGGCACTGCATCGCTTTAACTGACAATTGCGCGGTCGTGCGACTTGGCTCCCAAACAAAATTGACATCCTTTTTTTCCCACAAATAGAGCTTTCTTTTGGTGGTATTTGATCGCCTGTGTGGTTTTTATTTTTTGGGCTATAAACAAAAAAAGAGCGTCAGTTTTAAAAAATAAACACAATATTTTTTACTTTTTGCTGTAATAAATATCCCATTTTTAAAAAAAATATATATATTTTTTTCTCAGATTAGGCCGATACATATTATTGTACATATTTTTGGTAAAAAAAAAAAAAATCGCAATAGCCTGGTTTGCGCAAAGTTATATTGCCTACAAAATATGGGGACATAATGATTTTTTTAAAAAAAAATTTTTTACTAGGGATGGCGGCGATCTGCGTTTTTTTTGGGACTGCGACATTATAGCGGACACATCGGACACTTTTGCCAAATTTTTGGGACCATTCACATTTATACAGTGAATAGTGCTATAAATATGCATTGATTACTGTATAAATGTGACTGGCAGGGAAGGGGTTAACCACTAGGGGGCAGGGAAGGGGTTAAATGTGTATCCTGGGTGTGTTCTAACTGTGGGGGGAGGGGGGTGACTGGGGAGGTGACCGATCTGTGTCCCTATGTACAAGAGACACAGATTGGTCTCCTCTCTCCCTGACAGGACGTGGAGCTCTGTGTCCCTGCTCAGTTACTGGGCAATCGCAGGTGCCCGGCGGCCATCGCGGCCGCCGGGCATGCGCACTGTGTTCCCAGTGTCGCGACGGGTGCGCGCACGCGCCCTAGAGGCTTTAAATGACAGGACGTCATATGACGTCCTGTCAGAACAATAGAGCATTGCGCCCGCCGTCATTTGACGGCGGGCGGGTGTCAAGTGGTTAAATAACACATATACATAAGATTCTATATGACAATACCAAGTGTAATAACTCCTAGAAAATAAATATCTTTAATTTTTTAGATACATAGTGAAATCTGATCTTCAGCTTGCATTGTATGTATACTATGGTATGTGTGTGTATATATTTATATTTATTCTACTATATTTATACTACTTTCATTAGCGACTTATAGTGGGACTGTGATAGTGTTTTGCGGGCAATCTGAAACGCAAATCTGATGCTGGGGAGAACTGACTAACTGCCACTGATATCACCTGACACTAATACAGTGATCAGTGTTAATACTATATACTGTCACTCTACTATCGGCACTGGCTGGGAAGGGGTTAACATATAGGGTGATCAGGAGATTAAATGTGTGTCTAAAAATGTGTAATGTGTGTTATATGTGCTTATTTTTACTTATAATCTCTTTGTTTCTTATCCCTTAAGAAAAAGAGATTGAAACGGAAACAGAGATTGGTCCCTCTGTACAGAGCTCTGTGTTGATTGTAAACACAGGACTCTGGGCTGTGATTGGACACAGACAATCAGCAGGTCCTGGCCATGAATCATTGGTTGGGATCTGCTGACAGGCTCTCACTGTGTACAATCACAGCGGGTGTCGGCGGGGGGAGGGTGGGGTGTACATGTGTGCACCTTAAGGCTGCATTCACACCTGAGCGTTTTGTCGCCTGAAGCGCGACGCTAAAAAACGCTAGAGGGGAAAAAATACATTATTCCCTATGGAGATGGTTCACATCTCCACTCCAAAACGCCTGACGCCGAACGCCTGTAGCTCAAACAAGTTCCGGACCCTTTTTTGACGCGCGAATCGGGCAGTTTGGGCGTTTTTGAGCGTTTCTATTTCCCATAGAAAGTAATGGAAACGCTCGATTCAAGCGACTAGCGCGACTACGAGCGTTTGCTACGGGCGTTTTGACGCTTTAATCAATAGAACATTTCACCCAGGCAGAAGATAAAAAAAAATCTACCAACATAGCAACAAGTAATGAAAAGATGATAATTTTTCCTATTGGCTAAAATAAAATACGTCGAAGTACAAAAACGTCGGATGACGCTGTATGCAAACACGCAAATAAGCATGAATACGTGCGACAAAACGCCGGAAAAAAAACGCCGGAAAAAACGACCAGGCAGTGATGTGTATGCTGCTTTGCCTATATGGACCACCTGTCTGCAGTACATTGTGGGCTGGCAGTCCTTAAGTGGTTGAAAAAAACGCCGGAAAAAACGACCGAACGACCTACGCTCAGTTGTGAATGCAGCCTAAAAGCTGAAGCAGGCAGTGATGTGTATGCTGCTTTGCCTATATGGACCACCTGTCTGCAGTACATTGTGGGCTGGCAGTCCTTAAGTGGTTGAACATGTGTATGTCTATGTGGCCTCCTAGAACCTCATTATTGAATGTACATGAACCAGTAAAATACCAAGCTTTTTTTTTCTTGTTTACAGCACGATGTTACATGTCTCTTGCAGTCTAGGGGGGGCTCTCTCTCTCATCTTTCCTTTATCATGACCCATTCAAGAGTTATTCAAACATGTGACATTTTAATACACATGTTAGTCATCTACCAGATGACATTCAGCCACAGTGCCACTTCCACGACTGATATTGGTCAAGGCTAAAATCTGGTTCAGGGCAATCCACGCAAAAGCCATTGTGTATGTAGGACTGTTTATGGGAACCTCTTGTCTGTTGCACTAGGATTGATGAGCGTAAACACTTCAGATTTTAGTTTGGTTGAGTTGAATTGGAGTTTGGCTTTCTTTTTATGTCTGCAGCCCATCTTAACTATCTACTTGAACCTAGAGTAAACGTGTTTGTTACCTGCCCTCTTTAGATTAAAACTTAATTATTTGGTACTTTGCCTTGTCGATTAATACTGCCAGCTGTTGCTAGCTAGGCAATCCTGTGATTCCACTCAAGAAGAAGTCTTTAGCCAAGTACCATCTGCACCATCTGTGATTCTGGTGAAGATCATACACTGCCAACGCTTGCGTTTCTGCTGCCAGCTGGTGACCTTGCTAATAACAAGCCCATGTACAGATCACCATCCAAATCTCTCACCTACTAGTTATATGTACGAATATAGAGCAGATTGGATGGAAGATACTTATAAGCATGTGTGCATGTGGCACCACACTTTCTTATAGAGAAGAAAGTGTTCACTGATATCAGATTCTGCATATATTATAATGAATTCTAAAAAAAACATTTTGTGCTCTAAAATGAGTGTGCATAAATAAAGTATATACAGTATTTCCCAACGTATAAAATGTATTAACAATTCTAACCCCATGCGTGACAACTGAATAGCCGTTATGATTTTTTAAAGACTGAGTGATTAGATTGTAAGCTCCATGAGCAGAGCCCTCCTATTTCTTCTGTATTTTAATTGTACTATCCCCCCTTACAGCCCTCAAAATTTCCACTCGCCTACTAGCATTTGGCGAGTGTATTTAAGCTGGGGGCGAGTGATGACAGGGCTGCATGACCAATCTCCCTCCAATCTGTGCCTACACTTAGAGTCCCGATGAGATTGGCGGCCGAAGAGGAAAGGCGCATGCTCGGGAAAAATAGTCTGGTGAGCCGCGCACAGGCAGAGCAGTACACAGGTGCTCTACTTACAATTCTCATTAAGCCATGGGACCCAACAGTATGACCTCTCTGAGCCTGCCCCCCTCCCCCGGGCCCCGACCAGTGTAGCTGGAGGGCAGAAAGTAATGAGTGAGGTGGAGGATTGCAAAAATTACCACTCCGGTGCAGCGTTCACTGAAAGTTGCCCTGACATGAGAGCGGCAGCCTTCTAGTTTGTGCAGTTTTCTTCTCCTTGTGCTCTATGTAAGTGTCCAACAGTTCAGCCTGAGCACTGTGAACAGACTGGTCTCAATGTGTGCTGTGCGCTGTCAGTGTGCGCTGTACTATGGTGTCAATGGCTGTGCAGTTGTGTAGATCTCAGCGCTGGATTGTACTCCCTCCCGCTGTGCTGCAGCTCCTCTCCTCTATGCCAGCCTGAATAAAAGGGGGAAGTGGGGACATGCAAGCGTGGAGCCGCACACACAGCCTCCTGATGATGAGATGAATGGGAGAGAGAGAGAGGATGGATGGGAGTTGCAGAGGAGACAGCAAGAGAATGGAGAAGAGACCCAGTTCTAGTACCCTGTCCCTCTGGTCTGCCCCCAGTGCCCTGTCTCTCTGGTCTGCCCCCAGTGCCCTGTCCCATTTTGTTAAAGTTGTTGTTGGTAATATTTAATTTTGTAACTTGATTCTGCATAAAACATTGTCATTCCATGAGATAATCTATGAGGGCGTGTTTACGGGTGCAATTAGGCGCAGGGCAGTGTATGAATTAGGTGGGGCAACTGGTGGCAAATAACTCCTGAGGCCTGGCTAGTAGCTCAGGACTTGAAATTTTGAGCCCTGCCCCCTTATATTATAAAGCACTGTGCCAACTGTTGGCACTATATACATCCTGTATACTAATAAGCAAGTTTAATGATGTTTTGCTTATAAGAGGTGGTTATCAAAGCTCAAATTTTTTTGCTGCATTATTTACAGTATATTTTGCCCTAAAAAAGAAGTGATCTTTTCTCTGCACATGTAACGCATTCAAACATTAGCTGAGACTGGGAGAAAAACTGTGGCAGCTAGTCCTTAAGTGGTTAAAAAGAAAATATAGATCATGTTTTAAAAAAAATATATATTTTCTTTTGGGAGGGGGAAATAGATGGAGAAATTATGAATTTTACTCTCAAAATGATCACCTAATTATGTTATTTGCCAGGATACTGTGCCCAGACTACACTTCACAGCGTTATACTTATAAAAAAGGAAAACCACGGAGAACCTTGGAAAATTCAATCAAAATTCCCACTTAGTCCTACATGAAGTACACCACAATTATGCTAAATTATGTACAGATTACACTCAAAGTTATATAACCAAGTTCTTCAAGAATATGTATATTTTCTGGAGAATAAGATTTTTACAGAAAAGCCACAGGCCTAGATATCCTATCAACACTCTAGCATAAAAAAAAACTGCAGGTCAATTAGCCTGTCATTTAACTAATTTCTTCAATGCCTTTAGGAAAGGAACTTCCATGGACATTGAATCAAGAGCCTTTATATCATGTATCAGTTGGAGGCCAGGTTGACAACATGGCTTTCCTTACATAGCTTGTTCAATACCCCCTGGAGTTGATGACATGTGTAGCAGGAGGAAGTGCAAGCCTGTGGTGGGTCTGCACACAATGGATGATCTGAAAACCATGTGGATATTGCTGCGGTACTGGAAAGTTTGGAATGAGATCTCTACACAATTGTGGTTCACAAATCAAGCACAGGAACACACAAGAACAAGAAGCAGAATTATAGTCAGTAAGATCAGGAGTCAGGACCAACCAGACAGCAAATGTGCCAGATTTATATGCAGGCCCAGGTTAAGATCAACATCAAGGGCAGCAGAGCTACTAGGACAGTAGGCAAAAGAGAAAGTCCGGACACAATCCAAGGTCAGCAGAGGGAGATACAAGTAAAATAGAATATGGGGGCATGCCAAGTCAAACACAGGGTAGTAGAAATTAAAGTCAGGGGTCACAAGAGCTGGAGACCACACAGCCATTTTTCTAGGCTGTGTTAACTTTTAAATAGGGTAATTGGTGCCAGTCAGTGGCAAGCATGAGTCAAGGACAAGGGGTGGGCAAGAGCGGAGGTTATCCTGGGTGTAACGGTTTACTATAGGGATGGGGGCGCCTTCCTTCTGTTGCAAGGAGTAGTGAGAGTGGCAGTAAAAGCGAGTGACTGATGGGTGTTGAATCCCCTGAGCTTGCACATCATGAACGGGGGAGGGGGGCGCAGTTTTGCATTGTTGTCCTGGGCACTGGATGGCCTTGTCACAGCACTGGGCAAGCATGCATGTTCATTCAAGTTTGTGTGCGCACATGTAGGTGTGCATGCAGACATGTCTCTAGGCATTGGACAACAGGCAGCAAGATTTCTGGGCATGACCAAGCCCCTCGTCTGCCCTAAAACTTGTTTTTGATGATTCTCAAACCACATAAAGAAACATTTAAAGCCAACAATCTTTCTAAAAAATAACTATACGAAACGCCTAACCAAAATATATACCCACAGACCCTCTGGTTGAGATTATGCCCAACAGATAACTCCCTGATCAGAGTAGTCGGCTATTAATCGTATTTCTATTCTGCAATCTGGGTGTGATGGAGAGAGACGGAGACTAAAGCTGGCTACACATTATACAATTTTCTTGTTCAATTTCCTTCAGATTTATCTTTAACTATGTAAAACATTGTACAAAATTTTTTATAATGTGTAGCCAGATTAAGGATGGTCTTGTCTGTGGATCTACATAAGTCATTTGACTCTGAGACCTGGGACTACATGTGTAGACTATAGAAGAGGGGAATTTAGTCAGAAACTCTTTACCACATTGAGGTCTCTATACATAGCCCAAACAGCTGTCATATCTATAAAAGTATATCACTTGGAAGAAATTTAAAAAAGAAAAATTACATGACAAGGGTGTCCTTATAACCAATTTTGTTTCCTATATTAATTGAAACATTAGATATAACTATCAGAAAGAATGATAAAATCAAAGGATTACAATCAGAAGGACAAACACTTATGTTCTGTTAGAAGCAAATATAAAAAAGGAACAACCCAGTATTGGGTTGTATAAAACAGGAATTAGATCAGTAAAAAAAAACATGTTTTCATTAGATCTAAGCAGACTATACTCCTGGCTAGGGATGAGCTTTGAGTTCGAGTCTAACTCATGTTTGACTCGAACATTGCCTGTTCGCCTGTCCGGCGAACAACCAACAATTTGGGGTGTTTGCGTCAAATTCGAAAAGCCGCGGAACACCCTGTTAAAGTCTATGGGAGAAATCTAAAATGCTAATTTTAAAGGCTAATATGCAAGTTATTGTCCTAAAAAGTGTTTGGGGACCTGGGTCCTGCCCCAGGGGACATGTATCAATGCAAAAAATAGTTTTAAAAATGGCCGTTTTTTCGGGAGCAGTGAATTTAATAATGCTTAGAGTGAAACAATAAAAGTGAAATATTTCTTTAAATTTCGTACCTGGGGGGGTGTAAAGTAAGCATGTGAAAAAGCGCATGTTTCCCGTACTTAGAACTGTCCCTGCACAAAGTGTAATTTCTGAAAGAAAAAAAAAGTCATTTAAAACCGGACTTGCGGCTATAATGAATTGTCGGATCCCGGCAATTCAGAGAGAATTCATTCATAAAAAAAGCATGGGGGTCCCCCAAATTCAATTATATCAATATTAAGGGAAACCCCGCCATCAATTAAAAAAAATGATTTGGGGTTCCCCCCAAATATCCATTCCAGACCCCAATTTTTTTTTAAAAATGGCGTGGAGTTCCCCCAAAAATCCACACCAGACCCCTTATCCGAGCATGTTAACCTGGCCGGCCATAGAAAAGAGGGGGGGACAGAGTTCGGCCCCCCATCTGCTGAACCGTACCAGGCCACATGCCCTCAACATGGGGAGGATGTCCCCATGTTGATGGGGACAAGGGCCTCATCCCCACACCCCTGGCCGGTGGTTGTGGGGGTCTGCGGGCAGGGGGCTTATCAGAATCTGGAAGACCCCTTTAACAAAGGGGACCCCCAGATCCTGCCCCCCCTATGTGAATTGGTAATGGGGTACATTGTACCCCTATCATTTCACAAAGGAAGTGTAAATAGTTGTAAAAAACACACACACACACACATCGTAGAAAAAAGTCCTTTATTAATAAAAAAATAAAAAATAAATCCAGCGGTGGTAATCCACTCTGTCCCGGTTTCCTGCTCCAGCGTTGACGGTATCCAGCGACAGGTGATCTACTCTTCGGTCCAGCGATGAGAAGATTATCCGGGATCCAGAGCGCAGCATCGCCCGCCTCCTCTCTCCGCCAGACACAGCCCGGCGAAGGACGCTGCTGAAGCTGTGACATTTCTTTTATTGGTGAGGCGGGGTCACCCATCACGTGATCCCATCCCCCTCTGACGCACCCTCTGCTACATCACTGGGGAAGTCTGGCTTCCCCCTTGCGTCAGAGGGGGCGGGGTCACATGACGGGTGGCCCCGCCTCACCAATAAAATAAATGTTACAGCTTCAGCAGCGTCATTCGCCAGGCTGTGTCCGGCAGAGAGAGGAGGCGGGCGATGCTGCGCTCTGGATCCCGGATGATCTTCTCATCGCTAGACTGGAGAGGAGATCACGCGTCGCTGGATACCGACAACGTTGGAGCAGGGAGCCGGGACAGAGTGGATTACCACCGCTGGATTTTATTTTTTTTATCAATAAAGGACTTTTTTCTACAATGTGTGTGTGTTTTTTACAACTACTTACACTTCATTTGTGAAATGGTAGGGGTACAATGTACCCCATTGCCAATTCACATAGGGGGGGGCAGGATTTGGGGGTCTTCCAGATTCTGATAAGCCCACCGCCCGCAGACCCCCACAACCACCGGCCAGGGTTGTGGGGATGAGGTCCTTGTCCCCATCAACATGGGGACATCCTCCCCATGTTGAGGGCATGTGGCCTGGTACGGTTCAGGAGAGGGGGTGGCCGCACTCTGCCCCCCCCTCTTTTCTGCAGCCGGCCAGGTTAACGTGCTCGGATAAGAGGTCTGGTGTGGATTTTTGGGGGAACTCCATGCCATTTTTCTTAAAAAAATTGGGGTGGAGTTCCCCTTAAAATCCTCACCAGACCTGAAGGGTCTGGAATGGATATTTGGGGGGAACCCCACATCATTTTTTTTAAAGTGACAGCGGGGTTCTCCTTAATATCCATACCAGACCTGAAGGGCCTGGTAATTGAATTTGGGGGGGACCCCCATGCTTTTTTTTTTTTTTTATGAATAATTTCTCTCTGAATTGCCGGGAGCCGACAATTCATTATAGCCGCAAGTCCGGTTTTAAATGACTTTTTTTTCTTTCAGAAATGACACTTTGTGCAGAGACAGTTCTAAGTACGGGAAACATGCGCTTTTTCACATGCTTACTTTACACCCCCCCAGGTATGAAATTTAAAGGAATAATTCACTTTTATTGTTTCACTCTAAGCATTATTAAATTCACTGCTCCCGAAAAAACTGCAGTTTTTAAAACTTTTTTTTGCATTGATACATGTCTCCTTGGGCAGGACCCAGGTCCCCAAACACTTTTTAGGACAATAACTTGCATATTAGCCTTTAAAATTAGCACTTTAGATTTCAAATGTTCGAGTCCCATAGACTTTAACAGGGTTTTAAAGTTCACACGAACATTTGGTGTGTTCGCAGGTTCTGGTGCGAACCGAACAGGGGGGTGTTCGGCTCATCCCTACTCCTGGCCACATAGTACAATAAATAAATAAATACATATTTGGATAGAGCAGAGTTGTATATTTGCCTGAAATACCACTTAAGTAATACCCTATCTAAACCAAATATAAAAAAAATAGCAGTGACAGGGCCAGCAATTTAAGTGTTCATTGAAATGCTTGGATGAGGATCAGTCTAGTGCTACTCTTAAAGTGGTTGTAAAGGCAGAAGTTTTGTTTAATCTTAATGCTTTCTATGCGATGTCCACAAGTGCCTCAGCCATCTGGTGTTCTCCCTCCTGATTAGCATTGACACAGAAGCGGCGCCATTGGCTTCTGCTGCTGTCAATCAAAGTCAGTTATCCAATGAGAAGAGAGAGGGGGTGGGGCCGAACCACGGCTCTGTGTCTGACTGGACACACAGAGCTGTGGTTCGGCTCGGGTGCCCCCATAGCAAGCAGCTTGCTCTGGGGACATTCGACAGGAGGGGGGCCAGCAGCACCAGTGAGGGACTGACCCGCTGCCCTGTGCAAAAGTTGTTCTACGATTTGCTTTCCTATTGGTCAATCATTTTTGTCAAGCATATGATTAGAGCCTGAGGCTCTAATCGGCTTGTCTTAATCCCCGTACCCTCCCACTTTTGATTTTAACGTGTCAATATTCGCCATTGCGTAATTTCCGGCTTCTCGTCCTGGGCCAATCTGGTGGCTGAAGATTTGGAACCTGGAAAGAATATCGCGTTAGCACAAAGGCCGCGGTGGGGAGCTGTATCAGGGGAGCCGTGACTGTGGTAAGTGCGGACCTGCCTGGAGGGGTTTGTTTGCGATCCCCCTAATTTTTTTTAGCACCAGTCACCACTGTTCACTTCACTGGGTTTACAAGCACTTTAATTTAAAGGAATATACTGAGGAACTAAATGTCCTTGCAATATAGAATATATAATATGAATTTTGCGACTTAATATTTTATCAGGCATGTCACTGCAATTCCTGTTCTTACCAATCCCAAGTTTTAGCTTGCTAATCTTCAGATACTAAACCTCCCTATTAGTATTAGTGTTCATGAAAATCGACCTATTCTGTCATAACACAGCAAGTTTTCCACAAGATCAAATCTTAATCATCTTTAACTTTGAAAGCCTGAGATGGGGTAATAATCTTATATTCACGCGGATTACATTGTGAATATGCGATCAAGGGATCATTGGATCAGATTGTAAGATATCCTGGATGTACATTTCAGTCCTGTACATGATTAACAAGGATCTTACAAAAAGATCCAATAATATTATGTTGGTTGTGCTGAAAACCTCAGCTGTAACTCACTAACCTTGAAGAAAAAGAAAAGACTTTTAAATTGAATGGTCTTTAATTTTTATTTTCGGAATGGATTGCGCTAGAACTAAGTAATCAATTTAAAACAACAGCTGCTGGGCAGGGCAGCATGTGTCAGATTCACATAATTTAAAACAGAAAATCTTAACTCCAATGAGAAATCGAGTTTTATATACTGAAATTGCCACTTCTTGCTTCAGTCTGGGTGCCAGATGCAGCAAAAGCAAAATGAGGTTGACTATTATATAAAATAAATATTGCAATTTTCTATAGTAAAAATGATGGCTTCATTCTGCAAAGCAGAGCCCAATGCATAGCTTACTGGTCATGATGACCTTCAGCAGTTCTTGATCTTTTCATTTTCCCAGCAAACTGATTCTATACAGTGAAGTTATATTAAAGCAGAACTAAAGCCAAAACCCATTCTTTTTTTTTTTTAGTTTTGAATAGGGTGGAGAGGGATTAGAACACCTGTCATGATTCTAGTGTTGTGTCCTCATTACGAAAAGTTATGCCGCGTACAGACAATAGGACATTCCAACAACAAAACCGTGAATACATTTCCGACGAATGCTGGCTCAAACTTGTCTTGCATACACACGGTTACACAATTGTTGTCGGAAATTCCGAACCTCAAGAACGTGGTGACGTACAAAACTAAGACGAGCCGAGAAAAATGAAGTTCAATGATTCCGAGCATGCGTTGAATTGATTCCGAGCATGCGTATAATTTTTGTGCGTTGAATTGTGTACACACGGTCGGAATTTACAACAACAACTTAGGCCTTGTACTCACGACCGGATCTGTGCGCTGAAAACTGTCTGCCGGACAGTTTCCGGCGTACAAGGCTGATTTTTGTTTGGTTCCGCTGGCTTGTACACACCAGCGGACCAAATTACCGTCGTACCGGAACGCGTGCACGTAAACTACGTACGACGTCACTATAAAGGGGAAGACCAAACTTAATGGCGCCGCCCTCTGTTCCTCTTTTTCTAGTTACGGGTTTGCTCGTGTTAGTGAAGGTTTGGTTAGAGCTGATTCGCGCTTCTCGGTCTCCAGGCTTTGACAGCGTGTATTCACGGGTTCAGTGCGTGTGCTTGCGGTAACGTAGTTGTCATTCGGCTATAGGCTAGCAGGTTGTTTCTGCTTTTGCAGTTGCATCCTGTGCGCTCGTATCTGTTTGTCACGCATTTGTCGCAGGTAGTGCTGGATTTGCGAGTGCTTTCTGTTTGAGTGTGTTCTTGACTGACCAGCCGGCCGGTTTGAAGCCATGATGGAGCAGCAGCGTCAATTTTCGCGAGTTGGTGCTGTTTATGGGATGGCTGCTGGATATGTTCATTTTTCCAGTACTTTGGCCAGAAACAGGGGGCGGAGGCGTTTCTGGACCAAGAATTGGTTGCGCCAGCGTGACCAGTTCTCACATATGCCTCTGCTTAGGGAACTCCAGGAGAATAATCCTAATGACTTTAGGAATTTTCTCCGCATGACGGACCCCGTATTCAACAGTCTGCTGGATCTTCTGTCCCCCTATATCACGAGGCAGGACACTGTGATGCGCCAAGCCATCACGGCCGAGCAGAGGCTTATTGCCACGTTGCGGTACCTGGCGACTGGGAGGAGCCTGCAGGACCTCAAGTTCTCGACAGGCATCTCTCCGCAGGCGCTTGGGGTCATCATACCGGACACGTGTGCTGCCATCATCAAAGTTCTGCATGAGGAGTATATTAAGGTAAGTTTCCTGGCTGTAATAATGTGGCCAACTAACTTTATTTTTAATTTCCCAGATATGCTGTGTGTTTAACTAACGTTCCCTTTTCTCCCTATGCATGTTGATATAAGCTTTACATGTTTTATTCTTGACCTACCTGCATATTTGTCCCTTACCCAATATTAACCTGTCCAGCATGCTATCCTAGGGACAAACCCACCTTTCCATTTTTTAAAACACGAATTTTAGGTTTTTGTGTCCCCCCCCCCCCCTTCAAACTTTTTTAGTCCCCATCAGAGGGCTGTGGAGTCTCTTAATTAAGTGGCCCTATATATTTCATTCCCCAAATTCTCCATGCACATTTTTCAAATGCAATTTTAATACTGTGAATTTTCACAAGGATGCTTGTAGGATGTTTTTGTGCCAAAGTACTAAATCTCTTTTTTTGTTTGTCCCCACAGCTACCCTCCACACCACAGGAATGGCAGTCTGTGACTTCCCAATTTGCCCAGCGGTGGGATTTTCCAAACTGCGGTGGAGCAATAGATGGGAAACACGTCCGCATTGTGCCCCCACCCCACTCGGGGTCCTACTATTATAATTACAAGGGTTATCATAGTATTGTGTTGATGGCGGTGGTGTCGGCACAGTATGAGTTTCTATATGTGGACGTGGGGAAGAATGGCCGGATGTCTGATGGGGGAGTGTTCGCACGGACTGATTTCTATGATCGTCTCCAAGCTGGTGGTCTGGCATTGCCACCAGATGAAGATAATGTGGAAGGACTTCCGTTTGTGTTCCTAGCGGACGAGGCTTTCGGGCTTGGTCCTCACCTCATGCAGCCTTTTCCCCAGAGGACCCTCACCTCAGAGAGGAGTGTGTTTAATTTTCGGTTGGCCAGGGCTCGGAGGGTAGTCGAGAATGCCTTTGGGATACTCACCAACCGGTTCCGCCTGTTCAGGACATCGATACATCTGGCGGAATATAAATTGGACACCGTTGTATTTGCCTGCTGCATTTTGCACAACTTTTTACGCAGGCACTCCCAGACGTACCTACCCGACATTGGTTCTGAGGCAAGACTACCCTCAGATCCCCTTCCCGGGCTGGACACTGGTCGCGCTGGCTTGGCCCCCCAATCAGCTCGTGAGGTACGCGACAAATATGTTGAGTACTTCATGGGTCGGGGGGCCATTGCTATGCCAGATCATATTTCTTTCTAATTCGGCCCCCAAAGAAAGGAATATTCTCACAAATAATAAATAATTAGACCATTGGACTTTATACAGTTGTTTGTCATTAATGCTTTTTCTCTTTTTATCTGTCTTCCTGGTTCTCTAACTAACTTCTGCAATTTTACTGCATAATTGATTTCTCCACTTTTAGTAAATAACCACATTTTGCACAGTATTCACTCATCTACAAACAGGGTATTGAGTCTAGAAATAAGAAGCAACTCCATTTGTAAATTTGGAGGTCAAGTTTTTTAATTTTTGCTTGTTCATGACCACAAAAATTATTTTATATTTTTTTCATTACTCCCTGCTTTTGTACTTAGGAGTCTACAATATTTTTGGGATTTTTTTTTTTTTTTTTCAGGTAATTCAACAAAAAATATTATGAAGATTATACATTTTTTAACAAGTTCACAGTTTTGTTTATCAAATATAGTTCGATTTATTGTTTACATATATATATATATATATATATAGAATATTTTTGGTGGGGTGTTTACCGCCTTTGTATTTTTTCTTCTCGGCATATTTTTTATGCCCAAAAACCTTTATTTTTTTTATTATATTTTTTTTTTTTTCAATTTTTTTGTGTGTTTTTAAATACGAATATTTGTTGTGGAGATTTAAGGAGTCAAATCTCGACTTCACTAAATTCAGTGATTAGAGAGATTTATAATTCTATATATATATCTTTTTAATTTTTTTGGGTGTTTATTCTTTATGGTCTAAACTTTATAGTATCCAAAAATGTACAACATGGACAAAAACTAAAAAAATAAAATTATAAAAATATAAAAATTCACAACAGCAGTCAGTCATGGTGTGCTTTCACACTGGAACACGCCAAAATTTGAAGATACACACATTCAGTGCAAACTCGCCAAATGTCATTGGTTCAACAGACAAATGGCCACATGTGCTATCTGACATCATGGGTGATCAATGTCTGTGTTTTGTGGGAGCAAACCCTTCCTCTCAACTACTTGAGGATGGAGGAGGGGGTTGGACCCACAAAGCACAGACACTAGATATTCTGTGATGGCAGATAGCACATGTTGGCACACTGTGTGTGTATCTTCAAATTTTGGCGTATTCATTATTAAAACAGTAAAAATGTTTGTGGGGGCGGGGGATGGGCGGGGGGTGTTTCAGTCTTTGACACGGCCCATCATGTCAATAATATTTTTAAAATTAGATTCGATGACCATCATTCTTTGCCGCATATTGTCCATTTCCGTGCTGCATTCCAAAAGGACATTTGTTACATTCTGTTCCATGACAACCATCCTTTCACGCATATTGTGCATTTCAGTGCTGCACTCCATTACCTGTTGAATAATTATAGCAGCACTTGCACGTGAAAATATTGACACACCATCCTCCTCCCCTAAAAACGAAAAAAATGGTAATTTCCAAAAATATTTTTGGATGAGGCCTATCTACATATGTTTTTTTTAATCAAGCTAGGGTGACACTGACCTGATGGGCTTCTCCTTTCCACCTCTTCGACATCTTCTATCACTCCTCCTTCTTCCACCACCTCCCCATCATCTTCTATCACTCCTCCTTCTTCCACCACTTCCCCATCATCTTCGACTCCTCCTTCATCCATCAATCCACCTTCTTTCAATTCGCCAAATTGTTCTTCCGCCACTTGCCCTTCATCTGCTATAAATTCTAAGTCCAAAATTACTTCTTCCTCCTCTCTTCCTTCCTCCTTTCTTCCTTCCTCCTCTCCTTCCACATCCTCTTCTCCTTCCACATCCTCTTCTCCTTCCACATCCTCCTCCACATGTTGAGATGGAAGATTTTGGCCTTGTCTGGCCCTCTCTGCCTCCTCCAAATGCTGGCGACTTCTTTCCCCTTAAATAACAACAAAAAAAATGTAGACTCATCAGCACACAGATATTGGAGAGCATAAATCGCACACATTGCTTAGAAGAGGCTTTCATTTAGTTACTTTTATCTTTCACCAAACCTACATTTTGGAATTACTTCTATGGCAAGCTCTGATCCTGCCCCTTTTTAGCAAAGTGACACACATGGATGTCCCCCCTAAACTGTATTTCTGGGAGACCCTACCAAAACCCATTTTTGATTTGGGGAGACACAGGTGCTCTGCATTGCAGATGTGAAAACATCTGCTTTATTACCACTGTTTTTAGAATGAATCCTGTTTGCCTTTCCCATTCTCCTAATTCTATTTTTTAGAACTAGCTTTTACACAATGTTTACAAACAAAGTTTTTGGCCAGTGAGCCATGTCCAGGTGTGTTGTTCCTGGAATAACCGAGCCTTTCTGAGAAACTATGTGATGTTACGTGGTTTACTAAGAACACTATTTGTAAATATGTAGTTATTTATGTCATAAAAAATAAATGACAACATGTCTTTAAAATTACAAGCAGGCCAAGGAGGCAGATGGTGAAATATACATGGCAACACATTCTTGCAGACTATCAACCCCCCCCCAACCCCAAAATATATTTACTTACTTTTACGCAGAATTTTAAGGATCTTCTTCATCTGATGTGGCTCCCTCAATTTTAAGTCTGACCAGCGTTTCCTCAGCTGTTCCTTGGACCTGGTGATCCCAAACATCCTCTGCATTCTCCTCGCCACCTTGTCCATAATATGTGCCTTTCGGCGGTTAGGGGTCTTGTATGGCCCTAATTCACCATCATAGTCCTTCCTCCGCATGATGGAAACTAACTCCACCATTTCCTGGAACCGCATATTAGTGGCTTTGTATCTTCTTTGCCTTGATCGGGACGTCCCTGCCTCTGTCCCTTCACTTGTGGCATGAGAGCATCGTGCCCGCTCGTGTGACATCGCCATCTTTCCTTTCCCACAGAGATTATGGGCGGGGAAAAGATGAATTGTTACGCCATGGGCGGAGAAGAGGGCGGCGTTTAATACATACGCGGAGTGTAGAGAATGCAAACAACGTGTTTACGTAGGTTACGCGGAGAATCTTCGAGCGCATCCAGAACATACACAGTTAACGCCATATTTCCTAAACACATTGATTAGGGGCCTAGCAAAGGTGACGAGGGCGGGGTTTAATAAATACGCGGAGTGTTTAAAAGGTGCACGCCGTGATTACGCATCTTACTCGGTAATTAGGCGAGCGTGAGAAACGAGGAGTGAGAGACAGGAAGGTAAGGAAATTAAAAATGGGATCAGCAGAGGCCTAGAAAATGTAGACACATGGGATGGGGGTTTGGGCTGTTGGTTGCACCCTTTTTAAGCTATTCTGTCTATGGGGTACCACAATGTTATTTTGGTATCCAAATGCTTTTGGACACCTCACAAAATAGAGATGTGAACAATGCTGTACCTCATTGACAAGTTTTTGAATGGTGTATTCAGATCAGGCAAAGTATTGTTCAAGTGTTGGTTGTACAGAGGTCATTAGGAAGTGTCTTTTATGTCATCCATTGTCAGGGGCATGAGATTTACACATGAAAGAGTGCCTAGATGAATACTGTCATTTGTAATCATTGTTTATTTTTCTATATTAAAAATAGTTACTGCAATGTTAACAATGGCTCTGCATCTAGCAAATCAATGTTTGGTACAACCAATGCGGCCGAGCTGCCAATCATTGTTTAAACAAGAGAGACTGTGTTTGTAATTAGATATAGGTAATAAATTTGAAGACACATATTATATCAAGGTCAACGCTGATCCTTTTGAATATTTATTTTTCTTTGGTTTATGTTTTGCGAATGTAGACTCAAAAAGAAATATCATATTTCATAATGGGAAATGGACCAACTACAAACCAAGGAAGCTATAGAGGCCTTACTCCAAAAATATCAGGACACGCCCATCCTGTGGAATTCCAAACACGCGTTATATTGCAATAAAGATGTACAAGCGGCAGCACTAGAAGAGCTAGCAAACTATATGCAAACATGGGTGCCAGGATGCACTGCCAACATGGTGAAGGATAAACTTGCCAACCTGAGAAGCACATACAGAAGAGCATATAAAGCTAATAAAAGCAAAAAATCGGGAGCAGCAGCAACACAAGCAAAGGAACCCAAACTGTGGTATTACAAACAGATGGCTTTTTTGCGGGACGAAATGGAAGGCAGGAAAACGATGTCGAGTCTTGCTTCCAACCTTTCCTCCATGCTACCTTCCAGCGGACATTCCCCAGATGACCACAGCCCTGCAGAGTCGGAGGAAGAGGGCCTGGCTGACAGAGATGCAGATCTGCCACCCTTCGATGAGGAGGTATAGTAGTTTCCTCTATATTTCTGGCGTAAATAATTATTGGTGGATTAATGATTTGATATTGTAAAATAAAAGCCAAGCTGGGAAAAAGCACAAAAAAGGTGTACAGACAAATAGGTGTCAGGGATGACAACTGCAGGGGTCAGAAGTAGAGTGTATTCAAGTAATAATGAACAGAAAATACTAAACGAAAAACATGAAAATGAGTGTGGTTTTATTTAGCAAAATTGTAAAAAATTTCCACGATTTGAATGAAGGGGAGGAGGACCAGAGAAGACTGGCAAAGGCCCTGATGAACCAGGTCCTTTGGTGGATGCAGAAGGGCCTGCTGACCCCAGACACTGGGCTATGTGACCCGGCCTGGCTTGCGGAACACCATCCTCCTGCTGCCACATCGACCCCACCTGCAAGAGCCCGTGTTAGATCCGCTGGAAGGCTGCCTGGAGGGAAGGCTGGAAAGAGGAGGAAACGTTGATTCTCTGCCTTCCATTTCCTTCCACATAAAGGACATATTGTTTGGACTACCACAGTTTGGGTTCCTTTGTTTCTGTGCTGCTGCTTCATATTTTTGGGTTTGGCTCCTGAGGCTTGGAAGTTTATCCTTCACCATGTTGGAAATGCAAGTTTGCATATAGTTTGCTATCTATTCTAGTGCTGCCGTTCTGTTTATTTTTTGTGATGACATTTGCCTAAATAAAAGGCTTTTTGCTTTCATTTGAAAACATGTCTATTGTTTGTTAGTTATACTGTGGGGATTATTAGGCAGCAAACCTTTAATAAATATACAATGGGTCATTTACAAAGGACACACTCCTTGGGGGGGGGGGGGGGACATTTGGTGTGCCAACATGGTTCAATATTCTCAAATGAAACACAAAAAAATAAAAAAAAAAATAAAAATAAAAAAAACATGTAAAAAAAAATTAAACAAAATGGTGACATAACTAGAAACAACAAAAAATAAATAAAAAGATGCACATTCCTTTACAAAAATTACTACTATAAATTATGGAGGACCACCAACCAAAACACACGTCTGGCATAGAAAACCTTATTAAAGGATTACATCACAAGCAAGAAATGTGACATTTCAGTATGGGACAACTCTATTGAAATTGCATCAGCAAGAGAACGGGGTTATTCTAGCAAGAGAAGAATTAATAAAACGAGGCAAGAAACTGTGGTTTAGTGCGCCTTTTTAAGACATTGTTCTCTTGCTAGAATAAAAGGTTTCTAATGACGAATGTGCCATATCCCAAACAAACGCGAGTTTTACCTGAACGAGCGCTCCCGTCTCCTCATTTGGACTGAGCATGCGCGGGGTTTTTGTACGCTGCTTTTGTGTACAGACGACCGAACATGTCTGACGGACACGATTCCAGCAGACTGTTTTAAAGCAAGACCAGGAAACAGTTGTTCGTTGGAAAACGGTCTGGCCGACGAATGTTTGCTGGAATCCTGTCCGTTACTGCCTACACACGAACGAACATGTCCGCTGAAACTGGTCCGCGGACCAGTTTCAGCAGACATGTTTGGTCGTGAGCATGGGGCCTAATGTTGTCAGAAAATTTGAGAACCAGTTCTCAAACTTTTGTTGTCGGAAATTCCGACATCAAACGTCCGATGGAGCATACACACAGTCGGATTTTCCGACAATAAGCTCACATCGAACATTTGTTGTCGGAAATTCCAAACGTGTGTACGCGGCATTGCACTTTCTATTTGTCCTGGTGACGACCATAACCAAGAGTGACAGTGAATTGAAACCCAAAATGTTCAGCTTCCACCAAAATGGGGATAGAGGAGAAATGTTAGAATGGGGCATTGATTATAATGACCCTGGTGACAACTGGGATTCCATCACATTGGAGGGATTTCCTCTCATTTCCTGTTGGCAGTATGGGATAGGAAACAATGGGTAATCTCCTTAATGGGTAAAAAAAGTCCTGCTAGCCGCATCTTTGGAGCGGTGAAGGAGCGGTGTGTTTACTGCTCCTCCACCGCTCGCTCCCATTGAAATCAATGGGACAGCGTGGCTATACCGCTGGCAATGCGCTGCTGCAGTTTTTAACCCTTTCTCGTCCGCTAGCGAGGGTTAAAAGCGCTCAGCTAGTGGCCGCAATGCGCCGCAAATCCGCCCATATCGTCGGCGGTAAAAATAGCAGAGTTTTACCGCCGACGCTATGGGCGGCTCAGTGTGAAAGGGATCTTACTCTTTTGGGTAACTGTATGTGGTTAATTTCTGTAATGATAGTATTCAATATATGAATTCCATGTTCATTCTTCTCTATAACTACATACAAACTAAGCTGTCTACAAAAAGTAACAGTTACAGAGGTCAGGGAAAACTATTATATTTTTCCGTATATACATGTAGACCAAGCTGTTCAGAAAAAGTGACATCTACAGGAGTTTCAGCAAACCGTAAGGGGTGCCAGTTTTTAATGGTTTAAATCTTTTTCTTTGTTACATTATTTTTTTTAGCTGGAGTTGGGCTTTAATTAGTTTATTGCTAAATCCATTTAAAACTGCAGCACATGTCAATGTAAGACTACACTGTTCACAGGGAGACAACGCTGATGTAAGTTTACCACTGAACAAACAGCATTGCTACCCTGTTACAGTGGGAAAATAATGATAAGAGATGGGCCGAACACCCAATGCTGTATCCTGGCCTAGGCCAACAAGGCCCAGGCCTAGGGCAGCACTTTGCAGGGGGGCAGCACGGAAAGAGTCCCTGCCGGCTTGCACTACACTGTTAGTGTAACACAAGCTGCTTCTAATTTTGACTGTCCTATCATCCTGGACCACAAACCTTCCTCACTGTGCTATATGTTTTTTGCTGCACCATTGGTGTGGTTATATCTTCTTAGTCCTCTCCATAAAATTATCAGAAATTTGTGCTTAAAGTAGAACTATAGGCAACACTTTTATTTTCATTTTGGATAGAGTAAGGGAGGGTTATAGTCCCTGTCAGTTTATTTTTTACCATCTCCGTCCCATTGCAGAGATTTCCCTTCATTTCCTGCCCCATAGCCAAACAGGAAGTGAGAGAAAATCTATGCAAATTAAGGGATACCATTCCCCCCCCCCCCAGGCCCTAAGAACTGAGGGACACTCAAAAATGTCAGTATGGGTGTTAAACAGATAGGGGCATGGCCTTGACAGGAAGGGTGGCTCATATTTAGGGGGTGCACAAGTTTAGTCAGGCCTAGGGCAGCACAAAACCTAAATACACCACTGCAAACACCTCCAATCCCCCCCCCCCCGGTTCAGTTTGTGCCAGAACTCTGGAATATGGCAACATTTCGGACCCAAACCACAAACCCTATTCTAAATCTTTGGGACCCGAACTTGAAAAATCAAAAGTCCCCATTTTGAAGGCTTATATGCAAGTAACTGTCCATAAAAAGGGTATGGGGGCCAGGTACTGCTCTAGGGGAATGTACCAATGCAAAAAGTAAAAAAAAAATATTGTTTTTAAAGGAGCAGTGATTTTATTAATGCTAAAAGTAAACTAATGAAAATGAAAAATGATTTTAAATATAGTGCCTGGGGATCCCCTTAGTTTGCTTTATAAAGTAGGGCATCTGTATTATGTATAGAACCTGCTGCTGCAAAACTGACATTCATAAAAAAAAAAAAAAGACATTTAAATTTTCCCTGCAAGCTTTCTTTATTTGGACAAGCTGGAATTTAGATGCTGGGCATGTGGGTGGCAGGGAGTGTATTTTTATTTTTTAGCTGCAGCAGCTGGGGCAGAGACACTTGCCTACTATACTCTACAGCTGGTGGTGTGCTGCTGGCAGATGTGTTGTGAGAACCTGTGACTTCCTTTACCTATCAACCCTGTCAGTGAAGGCTGCTGAGAAGTCATGAGATATAGCGGGGTTAGACGTGAAAGGTTAGGAGTAAGGAGGAGAAGGTTCTTGCCAACGGGCTGAGTGGTGGGAGATTAAATGCCTTGTCAAGCATGTGGTACCCAAATGGCTGGTGTTTTTGCCACGCTTGATCTGCTTGCGACCGAGATTGCAAATGTCATTAGTGCGATCGGCTGCACATGTGCTAAAAAAAACCCACACAGCTGAGCTGTAGGAAGTGGGCCGGGAGATAACAGCTTCACAATATGATGGAATAGGTTGGCTGCTCTCTGTTCCAGGATGGCTGGCTCTGGAGGACATCCTGCCTTGTTAGGGTTGTGCCAACCCCTCACTATCCTCCTCTGCTCTATCTGGCACCCAGGTCATGTCAGTGACCTCATCATCTCATGCATCCTCATCATCACTGAAGCCAACATGGCAATATTTGGCTGGGGGAACATGACTGCCAATTTGTTGTTTATCAGTGTTCTCCTCTTTCTGTAGGCTCTTGTTGCTCCCTTCCTCTACCTCAGAACCAACATCAGAATCAAGTAATGTCTGTGCATCCTCAAGAAGCAAGTGGCTGATGCTGTGTTCAATTAATTCAGCTGACTCCTCCATGCATGATGCTGGGGCTTTGGCAGGAGTACCTGTTGAC